>NC_057863.1:172146958-172356958 GCF_019393635.1 Dromiciops gliroides | reverse complement strand
AGGTTGTTAACTCCTCCCATGGTTGCCTGATTATGGGCTACTGAAGCCAGAATGAAAACACAGGTCTTGTACTTGAAAACTTAATGCTCGTCAATGACCTCAACATTTACAGTAAAACTTCAGTTTATCAGAATGTTCAGGGAATGGGTGTGGAGGTTTGTGTTCTGATTAATTCAATTTTATAGCTAGTCACTACTAGAAAAGCCCTTTTGTTCCAACATGTGTGGCTTTTTTTTTTAAGTTTCTAAAATAAATTTCTTGAGTTTCCTGCCTTGGTAAGTAGAGTACACTAAAGATAATTTAATATTACAAAATGAAATCTGAAGAATAGTTATCATTGTACAAAATTATAGCTACAGACATAGAAAGCACAGAAGACTGAGCTGAATATGCATCAACCCCAGGACATTCCTTAGCTTAGGATTGTGGGGTATTTGTTTTTGTTTGGAGGTGGTGTGGTATAGTTGAAAGAGGAGACAGAGAACCTAGCTTTGAATATGGCCTCTGCTACTTACTATGTATGTGACCTTGGGCAATTTGCCTAACACTTCTGGGCCTCAGTTTCTTCATCTGTAAAAAGAAGGAGTTTGACTACATGACTTGTAAGATCTCTTCTCACTCTAAGTCTATGATCCTATTTCATTAAGTTCCCAACATGAGCTTTTAATTCCTTGCCACTGTGCCTTAGGGTACAGAGAGAAAATTCTGATTATTTAGGTTTCTACTTGGTTAAAGTTTTTCCTATATTCTCCATAAAAGCAATAACCTACCAAAGCAGGGCGTTGACATATCATCTCGTTAAAATTTGAGATCAAGTTAGTTCCCAGGAAAGGGAAATAGTCTAATTTTTGATTAAATTAAAACAAAGGTGATGTCAACCTGAAAGGCATTCTTTAGTCTACTGCCCTAGGGATCATTCTTTGGCTTTGTCCTGTTCAACATTTTTATCAATAACTTGGCCTAAGGTAAAACTAGAACAGAAAATGTGTGAATGGAACCATTTTTGAATTAGACTGGAACTATACTTAGGAACCAGTTTATGTAGGGACTTCTATACTTCTCTATTTTGTCTTTGGGGAAAAAGAGACCAATTGATGATTTGGGAGTAGAAGGTACACAGTCATATCTATTCACCTTCTGAAAGTGTCAGGAAAAGCTACAATGCTCTGACAAGAAATAGTAGGGAATTATGGTTTGGTGCCAATTAGCACAAATGTAATACATATAAATCTTGTGTCATGGATAACCTTAGTATGTTGAGTGCTCTCGAGTGTTCTATCCATTGATCTTTGTTGCTCAAAGGCTTCTTTACATACTTATGGCTCTCCTTGGACACTCTGGACATTCTAGGTATTGACAAGAGGTAGGCTGTAAGTCCCCTTCCTGATTAAAATTGTGATTATAGCTCTTTGAACAAAGTCTCTGTTCTTGGACAGGCAGTACGAATGGACAATGAGTTGGGGCCAGGAATAAACAGGAAAAAAGTGAGATGGATTGCAAAACCTCCTTTAATCACCCTAAACTTTCTCATTGAAACAAAGACCCATAGTTTAATACCTATGTTTACTAGTACTATTACATAGCCTGAAGTTATAAAATACTGAACTGCAAGTCTCTGAAGAACTAAAATTACGCATTACTCAGACAGCAATGGAGAGGTACATGATGAGTGTGAACAGAGTAAAATACAAAACTGAAGCAAAAGATATAATTAAAGATATGTATAATTTAAAAAGAAGATGGGCTGGTTATATACCAAAAGTGAGAAACAACTGGTAGATGAACTGTGTGCTCCACTGTTAAAATATTATGAGAAAACAAGGGTCCTTCCCTCCACCCTCTGCACATTAGGTGACTCCTTTTTGATGAACCATGGGAGAGGACATGGACATGAGGTACACAGGATAGACCAGCATGGATGGATTGTGGTCTGTGAATGGAAGATCCAAGTTGAAGATATCACAGATTCATTTTAGTAAAAATGTCAAATATTGTTGTATTTTATTTTCAGAGCTTTGTATGTAGCAGACATTTAATAAATGCCTGTTGAATTATTGAGTTAATTTGAATTAAATTGAACATTATGGAAGATTAAATTATTTATCTACAGACTTTAAAGCCTGTATTCAAGAAAGGCCTTGCAGCCACTACTCTGTTTTTTGTTGGGGGTTTGTGTTTACTGGGAATGTTAATAATAACAATAACAATGTGTTGTCTCTCTCTTACACAGTATAAGCTTTTGAGATTAAATACCATAGATGTGCCTTTCCTTTAACTGTGCCAGTATCTACTACATAGTCCTGAGCAAAGTGGACATTTAATAAATATTTAATGATGATGATGATAAATATACAATAGCATTTCTATTCTGGGCCAGCTAGTGCCCGTTAACGATTTGGGGTTAACCAAAAAGACTTTATACAATATTAAACATAGCCAAAAATTACCAACTTTGTTTCACAAAAACCACATCAAAATATCCATGAGTGTGTAAAGCCTAAATGGAACTGAAATATTACTTTTTGAAGGAGATTTTGATCATTGATGTAAAGGTCTGCTTCTATAACTGTTTACTCTAGAGGACATTTATTTCTGTCTTGAATCTGGAACTCATTCTGATTGGGTGGTCACATCTGAGGTAAAATCCCTACCAGAAATTTATGATGCTTCCTCTGGGAGCACAAGGTTGGGATATGCTGGGTGATCCAAATCCATTTATCTGGCCGCATTTCTATCACTTTTGTTTTTTAGGTGTCCAAATGTTTTTCTGTGAAGAAACCACATCATTTTTTGATGGGGGTATGAATCTAAGGAAGCCTGGAGGGAAAGAAATGAAAACCTTATGATTGAATTTTGTCTATTAATGAAAGTTCAAATAAATCAAAGCTCACACAGCTCCCTTTTGTATGAATAAAATATTCTACCTGGAGGCAAGAGGATGTTATATGTTATACTATCTTCATTAATCTGCAAGTTAGGACATTTGCTGCTCAAGACCGAGACTAAAGATCACTTTGGAATAGAGAAGCTGAAATATTCATTCCCTTACAGTTTGCTGCTTTCTCTGAGTATTAAACTGTCTGTGATAGGGTCCTGTTTATTCAGAAATCACTTTAATTATACAAATCATTTCTCTGATCAAGTATTTGGTTTCAGCCCTTTTCAATATTTTTTCTATAAAATTATCACAGAAATAATGTTTCGAAGTGGATAGACTACTGGATTTGCAGTCAGGAAGACCTTGATTCAAATTTCTGACACTTATGGACTGTGTGAAGCTCGATAAATTATTTAACTTTTCTGAGCCTCTGTTTCCTCATCTGTCATACAAGGGGGGTGAATAGATGCCTGAAGGTCTCTTCTAGCTCTAAATCTATGACCTTATAAATAGGTTAATATCTATTAGATCTTAGAGTGAGTGGTCAGGCTATAGTACTCAACTAACATTTATTAAGCACCTACTATGTGCCAGGCACTGTGCTAAGCACTGTAGATAGAAAGAAAGGGTTTTTTTTAAAGTCCCTAGTCTCAAGGAACTCACAATTTAATGAGAGAGACAACCTGCAAGCAACTATATGCAAACAAGTTCAATTCTGGATAAATTGGGAGAAGTCTCAGATGAAAGGGATTAAAATTAAGGGGGACTAAGAAATGCTTTGTGAAGAAAGTATGACTTTAGCTGAGATTTGAAGGAAGTTTGGAAAAGCTAGGAGGTGGAGATGGGAAGGGAAGTCATTCGGGACAGCCAGGGAGATGAAGTGTGGTGTGTGAGGAACAGCAATGAGACCAGTGTCACTGGTTCCAGATTGGGTTTTTGTTTGTGTTTTTTAGGGGAGGTTTTGCATGTGGGAGACATGGGCATGTTTTCAGGCACTAGGGAAGAAACTAATACATGGAGAGAAATTAAGAAAAGTGAGAGAGTGGGGATGAAAGAGGGGGCAATCTGTTGGATGAGACAGGTTTATGAGCCTAGATGACTAGAGGAATAGTGGGGCTGATAAAAGTAATAGGGAAATTAAGAAGAGGGGAGAGTTTGGGGCAAAAAGACTATGAGTTGATTTTTGAGCATGTTGATTTTAAGATGGCTGTGGGGCAGTTTGAGGTGTCTAATAGGCAGATGGAGATGTATATCATGAGGTCAGAAGAGAGACTGAGGCAGGACAAATAAATTTCAGACTCATCTGCATAGAGATGATAATTGAATCTATGGGAGCTGATGACATAATCAAGTGAAATAATATAGAGGGAGAAGAGGGCTCAGGATATTACTTTTTGATTTATTATTTTTTTCAAAAGGGATGTCAACTAGGAAATGTATTATTAAGAAAGGAATTGGGCATCCATGTAGCAAAAGTGAAGGATCAAAGATGGTCATAGCCTAAGTGCTACCCTAGGATACAAGAAATGTGAAAACAACTATAAGAAGTTTTGTTAAATTTTCTTCTTCTTTGTAATTTTGCTTAAAAAAAAAACCTTTAATATAAAAGATCTTTGTAAGGGGAGTGGGAGGGATATTAGGGAAATCTAGGTGATATAAAACAAAATGCAATAATTTAAACTATAAGAAGTTAAAGAAGAAGAGAAGGAGGAGGAGAATGAGGAGGAGGAGGAGAAGGAGAAGGAGAAAAAGAAGAAGAAGAAGAAGAAGAAGAAGAAGAAGAAGAAGAAGAAGAAGAAGAAGAAAGAGAAGAAGAAGAAGAAGAAGAAGAAGAAGGAGAAGAAGAAGAAGAAGAAGAAGGAGGAGGAGGAGGAGGAGGAAGAGGAGGAGGAGGAGGAGGAGGAAGAGGAGGAGGAGGAGGAGGAGGGGAGGAGGAGGAAGAGGAAGGGGGAAAGAGAAGGGGGAGGAGAAGGAGGAGGAGAAGAAGGAGAAGAAAGAGGAGGAAGAAGAGAAGGAGAGAGAGGAGGAGAAAGAGGAGGAGGAGGTAAAGGAGGGGAAGGGGGGAGGAAGAAGAAGAAGAAGAAGAAGGAGGAGGAGGAGGAGGAGGAGGAGGAGAGAAGAAGAGGAAGAAGGAGAAGAAGAAGGAGGAGGAAGAAGAGAAGGAGAGAGAGGAGGAGAGAGAGGAGGAGGTGAAGGAGGGGAAGTAGGGATGAAGAAGAAGAAGGAGGAGGAGGAGAAGGAAAAAGAAAAGGGGGAAAGGCGGAAGAAAAAGGAGAAGAGGAGCACATAATGTGGAATGATCAATTGAATTATAAAGAAGTATATTTGTTCACAGAAAGAACTAGAGTAGGTCAATTCAGGTTCAGTGAAAAGTCTGTTTTGATTTTTCAGAATTGTTCTATTTAGATGTTAAAATCAAAGAATTTCATGTTTTGCTAGAAAAGATATTAGAGAATAGCTTTTTAGGCTTAGATTTAGTTCAAACTATTTTGGTACTTTTTTGTTGTTTTGGATATGTGTATGTATCTTTAAAATGATGTTTAGTTTGTTGCAGTTAACTTTAAAATGAGCTTGGCATCATTTAAAATTCAGTGAATTTGTGTAGTTTGTTCAGGTTTAAGGCTGAGGTTCCATTGAGTTCAAGTTCCTAGTATTGATTTCATGTTCATGAATAGAGCACACTCTGTCTGCCCATATCAATAACAGCAAAAGTTGGATTGGCAGCTTGCCTCCAAAACTGCCCCCAGAGCATTTGAACTCACATCCACCTTGTTGTACAAAGATCTGCATTTGTACTCAGAGCTGGGAGACTGACTTCCCTATTTAAAATTTTCAGTTGCTCTTTAAGGGTGTAGAGTGAGAATGGGGAGAGACAGGAAAGTCTAAAAGGTAGTACATTAGTTTAGGAGTCAGTAGGTCTGAATTCTAATTCTAGTTAGATTTCTAGAAAACCTGTACCTTACATGCAGGCATTTGCTTGCCTGTGCCTTCATTTATAAAAATTTATAAAATGAAGATGATCAATAACATTTGCTCAACTACTGCTCCAGGATGTTGAATTCTGCAGAAAATTCAGCCCCCCTTGGAGCTAAATGCTTTATAACCTTAAGGTCAGCTCATTTGTTAGTGACTTAGGAATATCATTGTTTTCTATACACAAAAATAGCTTTGGAAATCACCTGCAAATCCGAATATTTTAAGATGATGGGATATTATTAGGAGAGACTTCATGATATTTTGGGAGTCAAATCATGTTGCCTGAAATAAACCAACAACATACACCAAACTCTTATTTTTCTGGCATTTGCTCCTGTTTCATTATTTAAATATTTGTTTGTTTTTTAAAGTTTTATCAGTGCTTTTAATTTGTACACTGTTGTCATTTCCTGATATACCCCACTATTGAACCTTCTCATGTAACAAAGAAAGAGTTAAATATAAATCAACCAGCAAACTGGAAGGAATTACACAAATCTGATGAATTCTGAGTGTGTAATACAACATTCCTCACTCAGTCTTCCACCTGTTTACTGACAAATTGATGGTATCCTTGATGAGACTATTAGTTGGAAAAAAGAAGGCTTTTTCAGTGTGCACCAATAAGCCACTTCCTTACTATTTTGCAATGAAAAGAAAAAGAGACCATAAAATGCTGCTTCATTTATTGTTTGCTTATTATTAAATAACACTTGATACAATAAAACAGAATACTAGATTTAAGTCCCTTCTCCAAAAATAAGGTGACTACCACTATACATTATACTTGGATTATAAAAGAAATATTTCTATTCAACAGTCATAAACATTAGGCAAAGCATAAAAGAAAGTTATATTCTATAAATGTTTGCCACTATGAAGCTGTTCATTCTTTGTTCTTGAAGAACAATGACATCGGGAGGGTGATGTCTTGACTTGTAAGTAAATTGGATTTAGGTGAGGCAGGGCTGTGCAAAGTCAGCAGCCTCACTCTCTCCTCCAGAGTCACTGGAGTCCAGAGGAAAGACATGGGTCAAGCTGACTGGTGATGGCCCTGGATGCAGTGGGAAACCTTGGCCTTTATTTAAGCTAAGGTCTTCCCCAGGTCTCAGTTTGTCTGAGGCAACACTCATTCAGTGATTAAAGGGGGTTTGATGACTCAGAGTGAATTTACCTAGCAAATTGTTTCTGTTCTGCCCAGAAATTCGGAGTTTCTTCTCCCAAACTGATTCTTTTATGAAGGCAAACTAAGGCATCTTTTACCTCAGTTTTTACCTAACCTTCTACTAGACACTGTAATGAAGGGAAATCCAATGTGCAGTTAAAGCTGAAGAAGGTTTCTCCATGTATAGTACAATTCTCCAAATACTTCTGTTTGCAGATGACATCGTACTGATGGCACCAAATCCTGAAACATTGTAGAGTCTCATAGAGGAGATTTATAATCTTTCTCAACACAGTTTGGTCTGGTGAATGATGAAGAATGTTCATTGGATGAAAAATGCCTCTTGACTAGATAATGATATGCAATGCATAGAAAGAATATAGAGCATTGATATGTGTAAATATCAGGAATAGATACTACAGATAGTAATAAATTGAACTTGAAACTCTAAAGGAGGAACGGAGTGAGCTGAATTGTATTGAGGACATCACAAAGTTACTTTAATGATGCTAAAGTTCTCAAGGGGGAGGCCCATGTTTTCTTTTTGTTTGTTTGTTTAATCATAAAAGTATTTTATTATTTCGCAGTTACATGTAAAAATAGTTTTCAACATTTGTTTTCATAAGATTTTTAGTTCCAATTTTTCTCCCTCCTTTCCTTCCCTTCCCTCTCTCCAAGACAGAAAGCAATCTGATATATATATGTACAATCACATTAAACATATTTCTGTGTTAGTCATGTTGTGGGAGAAGAATCAGAACAAAAGGGAAAAACCTTAAAAAAGGAAAAAAAACAACAAAAAAGTAGAAAACGTATGGTTCAATCTGAATTCAGAATCCACAGTTCTTATTTCTGGATGTGGAGAACATTTTCCATCATGAGTTCTCTGGAATTGTCTTGAGTCATTGCACTGCTGAGAAGAGCCAAGTCGATCACAGTTGATCATCACATAATGTTGTTGATACTGTGTACAATGTTCTCCTAGTTATGCTCACTTCAGTCAGCATCAGTCCACTTAAGACTTTGCAGGTTTTTTCTGAAATCTTCCTGGTCATCATTTCTTACAGCACAATAGTATTCCATGGCATTCATATACCACAACTTGCTCAGCCATTTCCCAATTGATGAGCATTCCATCAATTTCCAATTCTTTGCCACCACAAAGAATGCTGCTATAAATATTTTTGTACATGTGGGACCTAGTAGTGGTATTCCTGGGTCAAAGGGTATGCACAGTCCTATAGCCCTTTGGGCATAGTTCCAAATTGCTCTCCAGAATGGTTGGATGAGTTTACAATTCCACCAACAATGCATTAGTGTTTCCAATTTTTCCACAGCTTCTCCTTCAGTTATTATTTTTCTTTTTTTGACATATTAGCCAATCTGATATGTGTGAGGTGGTACCTCAGAGTTGTTTTAATTTGAATTTATCTGATTAGATAGTGATAGTGAGTTAGAGCATTTTTTCATATGGCAATTAATAACTGATTTCTTCATCAGAAAACTACCTATTCAGGGCAGCTAGGTGGCACAGTGCTAAAGCACCGGCCCTGGACTCAGGAGTACCTGAGTTCAAATCCAGCCTCAGATACTTGACACTTACTAGCTGTGTGACCCTGGGCAAGTCACTTAACCCCCATTTCCCTGCAAAAAAAAAAGAAAGAAAGAAAGAAAGAAAGAAAGAAAGAAAGAAAGAAAGAAAGAAAGAAAAAAGAAAACTACCTATTCATATCTTTCGACAATTTCTCAACTGGGCAATGACTTGTATTCTTATAATTTTGATTTAGTTCCCTATATATTTTAGACCCAAGGCCTTTATCAGAAATACTGGCTATAAAAACTGTTTTCCAGATTTCTGCCTCCCTTCTAATTTTGGCTGCATTGCTTCTGTTTGTACAAAACCTTTTTAATTTAATGTAATCAAAATCATCCATTTTGCATTTCATAATAATCTCTATCTCTTGTTTGGTCATAAGTTGATCTCCTCTCCATAGATCTGAGAGGCAAAGAATTCTTTCCTCTCCTAATTTACCTATGGTATCACCTTTTACGTCTAAATTATGTACACAATTTGACCTTATTTTAGTATGAGGTGTAAGATTTTGGTCTATGCCTAGTTTCTGCCATACTATCCTCCAGTTTTCCCAGAAGTTTTAGTCAAATACTGATTTCCTATCCCAGAAGCTGGAGTCTTTGGGTTTACCAAATAGCAGATTACTATAGTCATTTACTATTGTCTCCTGTCCCTAACCTATTCTATTGATCTACCACTCTATTTCTTAGCCAGTACCAAACAGTTTTGATTACTGCCACTCTATAATAAAGATTCAGATTTGGTACAGCTAGCCCACCTTCCTGTGCATTTTTTCATTAGTTCCCTTGATATTCTTGACCTTTTGTTCTCCCAGATGAATTTTGTTATTATGTTTTCTAGCTCTACAAAATAAATTTTAGGTAGTCTGGTTGGTATGATACTCAATAAGTAATTTAATTTAGGTAGAATTGTCATTTTTATTATATTAGCTCAGCTTATCCATGAGCAATTGATATTTTTCCAATTATTTAGATCTGATTTTATTTGTGTGAAAAGTGTTTTGTAATTTTGTTTATAGAGTTCCTGGGTTGATCTTGGCAGGTAGACTCCCAAATATTTTATATTGTCTATTGTTACTTGAAACAGAATTCCTCTTTCTATCTCTTGCTGCTGAGCTTTGCTGGTCATGTATAGAAATGCTGATGATTTCTGTGAGTTTATTTTATAACCTGCATCTTTGCTAAAGTTGTTAATTGTTTCAAGTAGTCTTTTCTTTGATTCTTTAGTATTCTCTAAGTATACTATCATATCATCTGTAAAGAATGATAGTTTTGTTTCCTCCTTGCCTATTCTAATTCCTTTAATTCTTTTTTCTTCTCTTATTGCTAAAGCTAACATTTCTAGTACAGCATTAAATAATAGAGATGATAATGGACATCCCTGTTTCACCCCTGATCTTATTGGAATGCCTCCAACTTATCCCCATTACATACAATGTTTGCTGATGATTATAGGTAGATACTGCTTATTATTTTAAGGAAATATCCACTTATTCCCATGCTCTCTAGTGTTTTTAATAGGAATGAGTACTGTATTTTGTCAAAAAAAAATTGTATTTTGCAGCTTTCTCTGCATCCTTTTACTTCCTTAAAGAGTAGGCTAAGTTTCTTTATCCATATGGGTGTATATGTTATAACCTCTTTGAACTAAATCTGATGAGAGTAAACAATGCTCACCCCTCCCTTCTTTCCCTCTATTGTAATAGTTTTTTTTGTTCCTCTTCATATGATATAATTAATCCCATTCCACCTCCCCTTCCCTCTCCTCCCCCTATTTTCCTTTTATTCTGCCCTTTAAGTTTCTTTGTATCATCAAATCAAAGTCAATTTAATAACTATACCCTAATAGAGATACAGATCTCAAGAGCTAAAAATATTATCTTACCTTGTAGGGATGTAAAAAGTTTAACCTTATTGAAGAACTCCCCCCTACCCTGTTTAGCTTTTTTACTTCTCTTGAGTCTTGTATTTAAAGATCAAATTTTCTATTCAGTTCTGGTCTTTTCTTCAGGAAACCTTGGAAGTCTCCTTTTTCATTGAATATCCATCTTTTCCCCTCAAACATAACACTTAATTTTGCTGGGTAGTTGATTATTGGTTGTAATCCAAGCTCCTTTGCCTTACAGAATATCATATTCCAAGCCTGCCAATCCCTTAATGTTGAAGCTGCCAGGTCCTGTGTAATCCTGTCTGTGGCTCCACGATACTTAAATTGTTTCTTTCTAGATGCTTGTAGTATTTTCTCCTTCACCTGATAATTCTGAAATTCGGCTACAATATTCTTTAGAGTTTTCCTTTTGGTGTCTCTTCCAGGAGGTGATTGATGGATCCTTTCAATGATGATTTTATCCTCTGATTCTACAATATCAGGGCAGTTCTCCTTGATAATTTCCTGGAATATGGTGTCTAGACTCTTTTTTTGATCATGACTTTTAAGTGGTCCAATAATTCTTAGATTATCTCTCCTTGATCTATTTTCCAGGTCAGTTGTCTTTCCAGTGAGGTATTTCACATTTTCTTCTGTTTTTTAGTCTTTTGATTCTACTTGATGGATTCTTGGTTTCTCATGGAATCATTAGCTTCCATCTGCTCAATTTTAATTTTTAAGACATTATTTTCTTCAATAAGCTTTTCTACTTCCTTTTCCATTTGGCCGAATTTTTTCCCCATTTCACCAATTGTATTTTTAAGGAATTGTTTTCTTAAGTCAATTTTTGTGCTTCCTTTTTGAAGTTGTTGACTCTTTCTTCATAATTTTCTTGTGTAACCCTCATTTCTCTCATTTCTTTTCCTATTTTTTCTTCCACCTCTCATTTGATTTTTAAAAGCTTTTTTGAGTTCTTCCAAGAAGGCTTTTTATTCTTGAGACCAGTTCATCTTCCCACCTCAGCCTTCACATGTAGTATTTTGAGAGTATTGTCCTCATCTGAGTTTGTGTTTTGATTTTCCCTGTCACCATAGAAACTGTCAATGGTAAGGGTACTTCTCTGGTTCTTACTCATATTGCAGCGTATTTTTAAACTTATAAAGTTGAGGTCTGCTTCTGGGGAACAGGGGCCACTGTTTTGAGCTTTGTGTGCTAGGGGATAGGGGCCGGGTCACTGGCTTTCTGCTATGAAGCATCTGTGGCTTTCGGGTTCCTCACTGCCCTAGGCTTGCTCCCTGTGCTGGGATGACTTGGCTAAGTTGCACCTTTCCTGTGGGTGGTTCTCTAGCTGGAAATTTTCCCTCTTGTTCAGGTCTGGAAGGTCTTAGAAATGGCCTGGTGGATGTCCATTATCATCCCTATTATTGAATATTGTATGAGAAATGTTAGCTTTAGCAATCAGAGAAGAGAAAGGAATTAAAGGAATTAGAGTAGGCAAGGAGGAAACAAAACTATCACTCTTTGCAGATGATATGATGGTATACTTAAGGAATCCTAGAGAATCAACTCAAAAATTACTTGAAACAATTAACAACTTTAGCAAAGTAGCAGGATATAAAATAAATCCACATAAATCATCAGCATTTCTATACATGATCAACAAAGTCCAGCAGCAAGAGATAGAAAGAGAAATTCCATTTAAAGTAACGGTAGATAATATAAAATACTTGGGAGTCTACTTGCCAAGACAAACCCAGGAACTCTATGAACACAACTACCAAACACTCTTCATACAAATCAAATCCGATCTAAATAATTGGAAAGATATCAATTGCTCATGGATAGGCAGAGCTAATATAGTAAAAATGACAATACTGCCTAAATTAATTTACTTATTCAGTGCCATACCAATCAGACTACCTAAAAATTATTTTGTAGAGCTAGAAAACATAATAACAAAATTCATCTAGAAAAACAAAAAATCAAGAATATCCTGGGAAATAATGAAAAAACATTCACAGGAAGGTGGGTTAGCAGTACCAAACCTGGAGCTTTACTATAAAGCGGCAGTCATCAAAACTATCTGGTACTGGCTAAAAAATAGAGTGGTAGATCAATGGAATAGGCTAGGCTCAGGAAATGCAGTAGTAAATGACACTAGTAATGTAGTGTTTGATAAACCCAAAGACTCCAGCTTCTGGGATAGGAACTCAGTATTTGACAAAAACTGCTGGGAAAACTGGAAGATAGTATGGCAGAAATTAGGCACAGACCATCATCTTACACCTTATACTAAAATAAGGTCAAAATGGATACATGATTTACACATAAGAGGTGATACCATAGGTAAATTAGGAGAGAAAGGAATAGTCTACCTATCAGATCTCTGGAAAGGAAAACAGTTTATGACCAAACAGGAGATAGAGTATATTATAAAATGCAAAATGGATGATTTTGATTACATTAAATTAAAACATTTTTGTACAAACAGAAGCAATGCATCCAAAATTAGAAGGGAGGCAGAAAGCTGGGAAACAATTTTTGAGGCCAGTACTTCTGATAAAGGCCTCATCTCTAAAATATATAGGGAACTAAATCAAATTTATAAGAATCCAAGTCAGTCCCCAATTGAGAAATGGTCAAAGGATATGAACAGGCAGTTTTCTGATGAAGAAACCAAAGCTATCTATTCCCATATGAAAAAATGCTCTAAATCACTATTGATTAGAGAGATGCAAATTAAAACAACTCTGAGGTACCACCTGACACCTATCAGATTGGCTAAAATGAGAAAAAAAGGAAAATAATAAATGTTGGAGAAGCTGTGGGAAAATTGGAACACTAATGCATTGTTGGTGGAGCTGTGAACTGATCCAACCATTCTGGAGAGCAATTTGGAATTATGCCCAAAGGGTGATAAAGCTGTCCATACCCTTTGACCCAGCAATACCACTTTTGCATCTTTTTCCCAAAGAAATCATGGAAAGGGGAAAGGGACCCACATGTACAAAAATATTTATAGCTGCTCTTTATGTGGTGGCAAGGAATTGAAAGTTGAGGGCATGCCCATCAATTGGGGAATGGCTGGACAAGTTGTGGTATATGAATACAATGGAATACTATTGTGCTGTAAGAAATGATGAGCAGGAGGAGTTCAGAGAAACCTGGAGGATCTTGCATGGGCTGATGATGAGTGAGATGAGCAGAACGAGAAGAACATTGTACACAGTATCATCAACATTGAGTGTTGATCTACTGTGATGGACTATATTCTTCTCACCAATGCAATGGTACAGAAGAGTTCCAGGGAACTCATGATAGAAGAGGATCTCCAAATTGAAGAAAAAAAAAAAGAACTGTGGAGTATAGATGCTGAATGAACCATACTATTTCTTTTGTTTTTGGTGCTGATGTTTTTTCTGTTTTGAGGATTTTCATTGCTCTGATTCTTCTCTTATAACATGACTAATGCAGAAAAAGGATTAATGTTATTATGTGTGTATATATATACATATATATATATACATATATATACATATATATATGTGTGTGTGTATGTATATATATATATATATATATATATATATATATATATATATATATATATATATATATATATATATAAAACCTATATCAGATTACCTGCTGTCTAGGGGAGGGGGGAGGGAGGGGAGGGAGGGAGAAAAATCTGAAATTGGAAAGCCTGTATAAACAAAAGTTGAGAACTATCTTTACATGTAACGGGAAAAAAATAAAATACTTTATTAATTTAAAAATAATAAAATAAAATAAAATAAAATATCTAAAAAAAAGAAAAAAGAAAAAGCAATGGCCTGTTGTGCCACCAGCCTTCTGAGTCAGTACTGAGGGGCCTCAGCTACTCATTTATCCCGTGGCCAGGGCCTCCTGCTGACTTGCCCAGACCCCTCTCCAGTGTGCTGTGCTGAGCTGCACTGAATTGTTCTGGGCTGAGCAATTATTTTCTTAACATTGAACCATCTTTACATTGTTGTATAAATTCAACTCGATCAGAGTCAATATATTTTTGGTTATAGGCCTAGAGTCAGAAAGACCTGAGCTGAGCTGTGCTGTGCTGCCTTCCCCTTTCACCCAATTGAGACAGACCTTTCCTGAAGTCTTCAAAATTATCTCAAGTTGGAAGATTATACCTCTGTCTTTTTGTAGGTTCTGCAGTTCCAGAATCAGTTTAGAGGCTTGATTTAATGTTGTTTTTGAGGGAAACTCAGGAGAATTCAGGCAACTTCCTGGCTACTCTCCACCATCTTGGCTCTGCCTCTCCTGAGGACCATATTTTCAAAACCAACATTCTACTTGTATTGTTTTATGGAAATGAGACATGAAATATAAAAGTCTCCCAAGTATTAAAAATTAATTTCACATTCAGGGAAATAAAGAGGCATATGGAGGGTGTGAACACGTTGCAATATATAATCAATAAGGGGCTTTGACAGTAGAAGTAAATAATGACATAAAAAAATTATGATATGAAGTGAAAATGAAATGGTCACATGCCTGGCCATGGATAGCCATTTGGATAGCCAGAGTACTACTGGTACCCTCTTGATGTCAGGAGAAAGAAAGGAAGATATTGAACCAACAATAGAACATGATCAAGATTAAAAGGAGTAAGTATGGATTGCTTGAAATCTGTATAATTAGAAGAAAACCTCAAATTAAAGAAATTACAATATCCAAATATTTGGTTTCAAATATATACTTTTGATTCTATTAAAGAAGAGTCCTTCCATGCCCATGCTTTTTAGGGTTCTTTATATTTAAAAAAAAATGCTGTTTTTCATCAGTGTCTGCTTTTCCAGTCTATTGATGTAATTGTGGATTTTGGTTGTTTATATAAGTAATTGTGACAATTATTCTCTTAACATTGAACCATCTTTGTATTGCTTGTTTAAATTCAAATGGATCAGAGTTAATATCTTTTTGGTTATAGGCCTTCAGTCGGGAAGACCTGAGTTCAAATCTAGACTCAGGCATTTAGTAGCTTTGTGATCCTGTGCAAGTCTCATAACCCTCTTTTCCTCAGTTTCTTCATGAGTAAAATGAGCTAGAGAAGCACATGGTAATCCACTCCACTATCTTTTCCAAGAAAACCTCAAATGGGGTCACGTAGAGTTGGATATTACTGAAAAGACAAAAAAACAACAAGCCATAGCTCTATAAAGTTTCTTTGCTAATATTTTGTTTGTAAGTTTTATTCCGATATTCATCAGTGATAAATGGTCCATGACTCTGTTTTTTGCTTAATCCTGCCCTGTTCTGAGTTCTAAACAATATTTGTCTCATCAGAGTTAGTTTGGTACAGCACCATTTTAAAAAATTATTAACAAAGAACTTTGTAACAAATATAATAATATCTCTTTAAATCTATACTAGAATTCATTCTTGAACAAATCAACAATTTTTGCATGTATTACTTGCCATCCACATGAACTACGATTTTATTTTTCCCATTGACAGCATATTGATTTGTTCAATTTCTTTCTCCTGATAATAGGTTTCTTGTTTTATTCATTTGAGGAGAGTTACAGGGGAAAAATTACCCATGCGGGATAATAGAAAAATCTATAGTCAGATGCACATTCCGGAGGAGAATAAAGGAAGACCAGCCTGATGCCATTCCCAAAATGGAGTATCAATGGAGCTCGAAGAAGTTCAGGCTTAAAAGTGTTCTGAGTCATGGTGGGAAAATAAATTAGAAAGCCAGAAGTCTTGAAATTGTAGTTCTATTATTGCCTTGTCTGAAATCATGATTGCAGCTCTAGATTTTTGTAATTACCTAATGCTGAGTAAATTTTGTGCTAGTTTTTCATTTTCCTTTTTATATTTCTTATATGAAGAAAATTGTGGTTTTTGTTTTTTCTTATCCAGTCAGCCATACCCTTTGAAAGGGGTTGGTGCTCAAATCTAGGGTAATAATTGGCTCAATCTAGGGTTATAATTGTCAGCATTGTCTTTTCTTCCCTTTAATCACTGTGTATTGTTTTCACCCTCCTCTTTAAAGTCAGGTCTTGGTCACATGTTATTTCACAAATGGGATCTCCTTTCTTCCATAAGCTCTATTCTACTTACTCACGTTTCCTGGGCATATCTCAATTTATTTTGGGGTACTTAAGGTATTATTCTCTATTTTTTACCTTCCCTGCTATAGGAATCAATTAATTCAATCAATCAATAAACATTTATTAAGTCCCTACTGTATGCCAGGCATTGTGCTAAATGCTGGGGATATATATTAAAAAAAAAAAAGAGGCAAAAGGCAGTTCCTACAGTCAAGAAGCTTATTATCTAATGAAGTACTTGATTTGGATTGGGGGGGGGGGCAATGAAGGTTAAGTGACCTGCCCGGGGTCACACAGCTAGTAAGTGTCAAGTGTCTGAGGCTAGATTTGAAGTCAGGCCCTCCTGAATCCAGGGCTGGTGCTTTATCCACTGTGCCACCTAGCTGCCCTTGATTTGGATTTAATGTTAAATTTTAGAGCTAGTTTCTTGTTTTCAGTTCACAAGAAGTAATGAGAGAGGGAAACAAAGGATATTCTTGATATTTTGGTTTTTTGGTTGGGAAATATATATAAACATTTGACTGAAATTTAAACACTTTTGGACTTTTAATTCAGTTTGGTATTCAGGCTGGTCCTACATTGTAATTTATTTCCTTCCTCTAGTAAATGTTTGTGGTTCATTCAGTTGTGTCCAACTCTTCATGACCCTGTGGACCATAGTCACTACCCTTTTCTGTCCTCTACTATATCCTGAAATCTGTCCAAGGTCATGTTCATTGCTTCCATGACACTATCTTTCCATCACATCCTCAGCCATCCCCTTTTCATTTTGCCTTCAATCTTTCCCAGCATCAGGTTCTTTTCCAGTGAATCCTGTCTCCTCATTATGTGATCAAACTACTTTTTAGCAACTGTATTTTATCAAGGTGCCAAGAGTTATAGAAGGAGATCATATAAATGATTTTAATAGTCAGTGGGTGACTAATTTGCTGATAATGTACATTACCTGATATATTTATTAATATGCAAATTATTGATATATCTTTATATGTATCTCCTTTTCATTTGCTTTGGCTTAGACAAGTCAAGTAGAAAATTTGGATACAAGCTGGCTTGTGAAAAAAAGGGGGAAAGGTAGGGGGAAAGAAAGAAAATATAGTACTTGGGTACATATTCACAACATATATGACTGTTCATTCTAACCACAAATGATTATGAAATGCTGATTACCTTAGTATATTTATGATTTCAGGTATTGTTCATTGGAGGAAAAGATTTTTTATCTTATCCATGTTTTCTGTATTTTTCAGTCTATAATCTTGAAAAATGTTATTTAGGCTCTTCAAAGCTCGAGCCCATTAATATATCGAACTCATCTTTCTTTCTTTTGTCCAAACTATGATCAAAGTGACCCTTTGACTGAACATAACAGTCTTTTGAACTGGGCAAACTGACCTTTCAAAATAAACAGTAGTTCTGGTGCAATGCAGCTAGCCAGACTGAGCAAAATGAACTCACAGCTAAATGAATAGTGATTGGTTGGCCAGAGGTACACCTGTCACGGCAGTGCTGCCAGTGCAGAATCATGTTCATATATTTTTCTAAGTGGCTGTTATAGAAAATGTGGAGGCTCTATATGCATCTGTAAATATCAATTGACCTGATATTTAGAGAGGATTCTTCCTCCCCACCCTCCCTTCCCCCGAATAGAGCATCAAGAGACTAGGGTTTACATATTAAAAATGAGAAACCAAACCAAACAGTAGCTTATTCTTTAAAGTAAACAGAGCAAAGGCTATCTGTGGCAGATGCCACTGAACTGGTTCTATGCTCACAAAGAGGAGATTAGGAATAAAATATTCTCTACCACTGAAATAATTACATCAGCTTACTCTTTTAGGAAATGGTGTTATTTTAAATATGTGTGTGTTTGTTTTCCTACTAATTTTTTTTAGTAAAAGAAAAGATGTAAGTTGTGTTTATGTAATTTCAAAATCCATGGGAAAACTCAAAAAAAATGTCAACTGGGTATTGATCTGAAATGTGTTCATCTCTCCCTCCTATCTAAATTCTAACCATCCTTAAAGGATCTTTATGAAATCTTCATTGACTAGACTAGAAGCATACTTATTTCACTTTTGAACTGAAAGGGACCTTAGAGACCATGTAGCTTAACCTCTTCTTTTTGACCTTTCTTACTGCTGACTGTTATAACATTCTTATATTCCACAGCAATCATTAAGCACCTGCTATGTGCTGGGCATTATACGACATTCTGGGGCTTCAAAGATAAAAGCAAAACATAATCTCCTATTCCCAAGGAGATTACATTTTATTAGGCAAAAATAGCATATACACCACTTAGTATGTACAAAATATGAAAAGGTATATAAAGAATAAGTTTGGACTGGGGGAGCAAAAGATTCACAAACAATTGAGCATTAAACATTTATTAAGCACCTACTAAGTGCCAGACACTGCTAAGTGAGGGTGATACAAAAAGAAGTGAAAGACAGTCCTTGCCCCCAAGGAATTTACAGTCTAATTGAAGAGATTACAGGCAAAAATATATATACAAAGCAAGCTACATAATGGCTGAATAGGAAATAATTAACAGAGGGATGACATTGAAATTTAGAGGGGTAGGAGAAAGCTTCCTGTAGAAAGATTTAAATTGGAACTTAAAAGAAGCCAGGGAGGTCAGTAGTTGGAATGAAAGAGGGAAATGATCCAGGCATGGGGGACAGCTAAAGAGAATGCCCAGAGCCAAAAGATGGAGTGTAGATTCCTAGAAAGGCCAGGAGGCCAGTGTCACTGGATCGAAGACTGGAAAGGTAGGAAGGGCTAAGGTATGAATAGTTTTGAACCATACAGGGCATTTTGTATTTGTTTCTGGAAGCAATATGAAGCTATTGGAGTTTATTCAGTGGGAAATGATGTAATGCTTTTGGAAAATCATTTTAGCACCCATTGGAGAGATTTGAGGAAACGCAGGAGGCTATGGAATGAAGTGATGGGGAACGACACAAGGTAATGTCAGAGAAGAGAAGTAGGGATATTGGAAAGATGTTGCAAAGGTGAAATTGATAGGCCTTGGTGACAGATTGGATATAGGGGGAGAGGGGGAGAGATGAGTCATCATTCATCATCCAGGATGATTTCTAAATTGCAAGCCTGAGGGACCTGGAGGATGGTGTGGCCCTCTACAATAATAGGGAAGGGGAAGGGGGTAGGAGGATGAAGGATTTAGGTGGGAAGATAATGAATTCTATTTTGGACATGCTTCCTTTAAGATGTTAAGATATTTAATATACATCAAGTTTGAGAGGGCAGTTGGAGGAGTGAGATGGGAGTTCAGCAGAGATAGAGGTAGGATAGATAGATTTGAGAATCACCAGCTAGGGGTAATAATTAAATCCAAGGGATCTGTTGAGATCAGTAAATGAAGTAGTATAGAGGGAGAAGAAAATAAAGCCCATGTCAGAAATCTAAGGGAAACCTAGAGTTATAGGGCATGATATGAATGAAGGAAGATCCAGCAGAGGAGACCTAGAAGGAGTAGTTAGGTAGGTAGGAGGAAAACCAGGAGAGAGGGTATCTGGGAAACCTCTAGTATGAAGGAAGAGAGAAGCATCAAAAAAGGTCAAATGCTACAGAGAGGCAACAGAGAATGAGAATTGAGGAAAGGCCATTGGATTGGGCAATTTTCAGCCTGTGTCATATAATGTAGCCCTTAATCATTGACTTTCTTCTGTGTGGGCCTTCTCTTCTCAGACTATAAGCAATTTGAAGATGGGGACAATATCTCATTTCTTCTGTTCCTCTGCATCCACCCCTCTAATATCTAAGACAATATTGAATACATAGTAGATGCTCAATAGATACTTGCCAGTTGATTAATTTTAAAATATACCTGATGCAGAAATTAATTTCAAAAGTCTTATTCATTTTTTGAATTTGTATAGATACTAGGACAAGGAATTGCATCATGCTGTCAATCCTCATTATTCAATAGGCAGAAATTTATGGTGCTTCTTTTGAATGTGGATGGAACTTGGTGCTTGATCTGACCTCAGAAAACTGTGATTTTTTGTTTAGTTTTTTTGTTCATGTGTCCAAGATTGAGCCATCTTTTATCAAGTTGTGAACTCAAATGAAACAGTTAAACAAAATGACAAAGTGTTGCAATGACAATGTAATGCTTCATGGTGAAATGACTGAAACATTTGAAATTATGTGGATTGGAACTGATATATGAATAATCAGAAAGCCTTTAAGTAATTGAAGATATTTCTGTAATGCTAGTCATCTCTAGTCTACCCTTTACCTGAAAACATATCCTTGTACTAAATATGATACTTATGTTTAGTAATATTGGAATTTATTTGGATTCATTCCCAATGCTTTGTATATCGTAGGCATTTAATAAATGTTGAATTGAGTTGGTTTATTGACTCACACATAACTCAGCAACCTTTTAGTAAGTTCCTAATATAAACCAAGAAATATTTTAGAGACTAGAGGGAATATTTTTTGTATCTTTCAACTTTAGACATAATTGCTGCCCTCATGGAGTTTATAATCTCAGATGTTGCTACTTATTTCATCTTCAGGAAACTGATCAAGAAGATATTTTAAATGCTTCTTTTGAATGCTATTTTTTAAAAAAATCTGTTTTCCATTGAATACCAACAGATGTACATAATTTTATCTACAGCTATGTGGACTATGTGTAATTCTGATTATAATGCCAAGGTCTGATTTCAGTGTAGAAACAGACACTTGGCCTTGGAATTTACAGTATAACAGTGTTATTATCTATCTAAATATTTTCTATACATGTATGACACCATATTAATAAGAAATAGACTTATCATCCATATTTAATAAATCTAGATTTAATCCATCTTAAAGAAATTCGGCCCTTTGGGGATCCTGTCCTATTTGTTAATGGAATACATTTTTCATCACCATAAATATACTAGCTTAGCAAAGAGCATGCTTGAAATGTTTAGATTGTCAATGTAAAAATAATTGGCCCTGTGCATCCCAATTTCCCTTGAAAGAAAAAAAATATGATGTTTGCTCAGCTTTTACAATGTCTTTTTCTTTCTTCCAGGCCTAAAAATTGTACTTAAAGCATTTTCCCTCTGTGGCTAGAACTTCGTCCTTTTGCCCTTTCCCATAACTCACCATCAAGCCTGAATCAGGTTCCAAGAACAATTGGGGCTGTTTTACGGAATCAATAGAGGAGTTTTACTGCTTGTTATTTCGTCCAGGGCTTCCATACTTTCTTGTTTCCCACCACACTGCTGCTCTAAGATCATTACTATTAGCTGACTAGGGACAGTTATAAGTGATCTGCTTATTTGCATTTGCCTTTTCTCCAAAGGATTTTAAAACACTCCTACTTATTAAAAAAGAAACATATCTTGTAATAGAAAGCTTCTTTCACTTTTAAAGAGGAAAAATTGCTTAAAAGGAGTGATTTCCATGCTCTATCTACTCCTGTGAAGGGTGATATTTTTATTCCCTCCTTCAGAGCTATTATAACAATTGATATTCATATGATGTTTTAAAGTTTTCAAATTTCTCTCTCTCTTCCTATATACACATATATATGTATATTCATATAGACATAAATATAACATTATATATATATATATAAACATGTATGTGTATATGCATTATGTGTAGACACAGACATATACAGTCTCATTTGATACTCCAATACCCTGTGTGGTAGGTGTCATAAGTATGACAATATAATATGAGAGAGTACTGACCTTGGAATCAGAAAAGGTCTGGGTTCAAATCTCTCTGCACAAAAGATAGAGGACAAGCAAGTCACATAAACTCTCTGTGAACAGAGTTGTTATGAGGATCTTATGAGATCATGTATGTAAAATGCTTCATAAAATTTAAAACTCCATATAAATGTTAGTTATTATTAGTCCTATTTGACATATAAATAAACTGAGGCTAGCGATTTATCTGCCTAGGTGATTATAACATAGGTGGTTATCAGGCAGAATTTGACAGAAGTCTTCTTGACTCCAGGTCCAGTAGACTACCCTGCCTCTTAAATTTATTGATTATATTCTTAATACATTGCTGATTGATCAACTGAAGTTATACTTTAGTCAATCAGTCAAAAAAGAGAGATATATTAAATATAATGTACCAGAGAGATAGGGTAGTATAGTGATAAAAATGATGGACTTGATGTCAGAAAGATTATTAATTAGCTATGCAATGGTATTTAGCAAAAAATTTACTAGATGTCTTTGAATCTCAAACAACTCTAAGACTTACCTACCTAAGTCACAGAATGGTTTTGATCTATAGTTGGGATGCCTAACAAAAAAATCAGAATAATAATCTGTTCGTTGATTCCTGTTTTCTGTTACTTATAGAAAAAACTTTGGTCTCCAAATATCATCAACTATTTCTTAAATATATGTATGTATGCATATATATGTATATGTATATATGTGTGTGTGTGTATATATACATATATATATATATATATATATACATACATACATACATACATATACATATATATAGTTCAAAGGAAAGTGTTACTCTGCCTTATCCAGCGCAGAAACTACAGGTTCCTGTGCCTGCCCATGCCCCGTGATCAATATGGTTGCAAATTAATGTAATTCCTCAGTAGGACTATCACTGTTCCCAGAGTTACTTGAAGGGCCCTGTTTTAGGTGATTCTAGGCTTGGTAGAGATGAATAACCTCAGGCTGCCTGCAGGGTCATTCTCTGCTATATTTGGATTTTAAATGCCACAGCTGCTTTTAGTGGCACTGAAGTATAGTGCTTCAGTGTTCTAAGGTCACACACAAGGGACAAACTTAAGTTGATACTGGACATGGTTGGGATTAACCTGAATGGTTCCAGGATTTGCTATGTCTAGCAAAAATAATTCTTTCACATTATTCCCTGCCTCGAAATAATGCAAAAACAGAAAGAATAATATTAATGATGTGTGTGTTGCCCATGTAAGTTATGTATATGTCCAGAGTAGTTCATCTAAAAGTAGCATGTAGGTGATGCTCATACCTCTCCAAAGGAGACTTTGACGCTTGCTTGAAGGGGAGCAAGAAAAGGGGCCATGAGGCCAGCTACTCTGCTCTCCCCACAGAGAGGAGTACTGGACTAGAGTTATGTCTATTTGTCTTCCTAAATATTTCTAGTGTGAGATTTAAAATTGGATATTTGATCATAAATCTCCCCTACTTAACTTTTCCCTTAATTTATCTCCCAGACTAGTAAATGGAAGAAGCTTCTGGTTTTCTAGATAGAGCCTTTATTGTATATAAGGTGTTGTTGATTAGAAGGATAGGAAAATAGAAATACAGTACAAATCGTCTTAAATCTAGGCTTAGTCTATATTCCTTATAAAAACTCACCAAACCGAAAAGGCCACCTTTGGAGTGAGGGAGACTGTCTGTGCCGCGCCGCCAGGAGTCCCGCCAAGCAGGCAAAAAGGCTCCTCTCGTTCTCTCCACCCCGGAAGTCAAAAAACCCGGCAGGCAGTCTGACATGCGCAGCAGGCGGACTGTACCCGGCAGGCAGTCTGACATGCGCAGCAGGCGGACTGTTCATCTCCTCCCCAAAAGGGTGGTCCTTGAAAAACTGGCGTCTTTCAGTTATCCTAACCGACTGTTAAAAACTTTCATATTTTACCACATTTCCCCCCTTTGCTTCCTCAAGAAATGGAATGTTTCCTTGATGGAACAGTAAAAAGAATATAATAACTTTGCTGACTAGGCTAGGCTCTTTTCCTGATCATTGTCCCTTATATATCCTCTCACCAAATCCTATTCACACTAAAGAACATCACAAATAGTTAATAATGAATAAAATCACTTATTCAAGCAGCAAAAAGAAATCAGAGAAATTATGCACATCTGAATATACCAAATGTGTGGATAAAAAAAGCACAAAATATTAAAGAGTAGAGGACCGTATGATGTATAGATTGATATGGGGAAGGGGGAGGAAATAGAACCAGAGTAGTGGTAAGAGTGTAGGAGCTGGGGCAGCTAGGTGGCACAGTGGATAGAGCACCGGCCCTGGAGCCAGGAGTACCTGGGTTCAAATCCGGCCTCAGACACTTAACACTTACTAGCTGTGTGACCCTGGGCAAGTCACTTAACCCCAATTGCCTCACTAAAAAAAAAAAAAAAAAGTGTAGGAGCTAATGAATGGAGGGATGAAAGGAATGGAGATCATGAAGAAGATGAATAGCTTTAGGAAATATGAGGCAATACAAAGAGTGAAGAGACTCTCTCACTGGAAGCAAGATATCTTAGTTTAACACACACACAGACAGAGAGACAGAGAGACAGAGACAGAAAGACAGAGACTCCACCCTCACCCCACCCCATTCTCCCAAATCCCTAGGGATAAGTTAAGGTGCCAGTTGCCCTACATATCTGCCATTTCTCAAATTCTGTTCTTTCTTTGAGTTTCTTTCTGAAGAGGACCTAGAACCATGAGTGTCCTCTTTTGAAGCAGAAAACAAAGAAATGGGTTTTTCTCCCAAACTCCACTCTTATTCAAGGATACAGTGTTCAGTCATCAACCCCTCCACTAATGAGTCATGTCATGAATATGATACAGGTTTGAGCTTGGGTTACAGAAAAAAAAAAACTTAAAAGAAAGATGATGCAGAAGGAAATTAAGGCAATGTGATGTACCACCTAATATCTCACCTATATTCCTCTTCTAATGGCTCCTGACTTGAATCTAACTATGAGACTAAGATCCACATGCCTGGCCCTTGATGGGAGTAAGGGAACGTAAAAGAAGAGCAAATGCCAGTAGTTTAGTATATCAGTATTATATCAGTTCCTTAATGCTGAGTTTCTTAGTTTTCCACCAAAGTTTTTTGTGTATGGCTTTCTTACTTATAACTAAGTGCTCCATTGTATAGGATTTATGTATTTGAACCCTAATTTCTCCATGACTAAGTGCTGGACCTCTCCAATGTAGCTCACCTGGAATTACCTGCTCCATCCCAACTTGGATAGTCTCCCCAGTATTTCTTTAGTCTGATCCTTGGCTTATGGTACTCATATCCTATTTATCTTTTCCTCATAAATGTTTTTTTGTTTGTTTGTTTTTTAGTGAGGCAATTGGGGTTAAGTGACTTGCCCAGGGTCACACAGCTAGTAAGTGTTAAGTGTCTGAGGCCGGAATTGAACTCAGGCACTCCTGACTCCAGGGCCGGTGCTCTATCCACTGCACCACCTAACTGCCCCTCTCATAAATGTTTTAATTAACATTTATTCAATGTCTACGTGTGCTCAATAGTTGTCCCCTCTCACTCTATGCTAGGAGCTAATCATCCAATTTCAGACTTGGTTTGAGACTTACCTTCTTGGGCTCTGCATTGAGGACCTCTGACCTACCTCCAATGGTCAGATCCCAGAACTTACCTGGTCATGGTCTTCCCCATTCTGGTCTGTCAAACTTTAACTTAACCTCACCAAGGCTTATAATCACTCACTTCACTGCAATATTTGGGAACACTAAATCAAATGGAGATCATCGAGTGGCTTAGCAAAATTAAATTTAATTCAGTCTAATTGGATTAAGAAGAATTTATCTTTAAAAAGAAAATGGCATTTTTGTTAAGTTGTTCATTTGGACTTAAAGATGTCTAATGTAGTGAAAAGACATTGAATTTTCCCTCAGAAGACCAGGGTTTGAATCCTGGTTTGCTAAGTAATTGCTTTGTGACCATGGATATTCCTTTTTCTCTTCAGTTTCCTTATCTGCAAAGTGAGGGAGTTAGTCTTGATAATACACTAAATCCCTTCAAGATCTAACTTTCTATTAATCTTTGATTCTTTGATTAAATGGGATTTTCATAATGTGTCTTAAAATATAGGACAATAGTATTTTGGGGGTGGGGCAATGAGGGTTAAGTGACTTGCCCAGGGTCACACAGCTAGTAAGTGTCAAGTGTCTTAAGCAGGATTTGAACTCAGGTCCTCCTGAATCCAGGGCCGGTGCTTTATTCACCATGCCACCTAGCTGCCCCTGACAATGGTCTTTTAATTGAATGCCTTGGTAAATAGGCCACTTCACACTTTACACATGACAAAATCATGTAATTTTAGAGTTAGAAGGGATGCCAAGTAGCTCCCTAAGTATACTCTGAATAACTATCCTAACTTACACAAGGATTAGTTGGGTCCCTGGAGGGCTAACTGCACCTCTATTCTAGATTCCTTGGGTAACTTGAGGAATTCAGGGAGAGAATATAATATTGGTATTTATAAACCCCCACTCTTACATTCTTCATTAATTATTTAGTTGATACCAATTAGCCCACCAGAGTGAAATAACTTTTAGGTAGAGTTGTATCCTAAGTGAGTATAATAAGAAGACTTGGTACAAAATCAATATTTCTGAAAGTCTGGTACATACTCTTCTATAAATATATGCAGAGTCGGGGGCAGCTAGGTGGCGCAGTGGATAAAGCACTGGCCCTGGATTCAGGAGTACTTGAGTTCAAATCTGGCCTCAGACACTTGACACTTACTAGCTTTGTGACCCTGGGCAAGTCACTTAACCCCCATAGCCCCATAAAAAAATAAAAATTAAATTTAAAAAAATATATGCAGAGTCTAAGGGAAAGTGGGTTAAAGCTTAGAGAGACCATTTAGCAAAAGGACTCACACAGGCACCCTCTTTTCCCCATCACAGCCCCCACCCCGACCCTTATCACCTCTCACATGGAATAAAGAAATAGCCTTGTGAAAGCTCTTCCCTCCTCAACTCTCTCTTATCCTCCACAATGAACTGACAAAGAAATTTTCCTAAAATGTAGGTCTGACCATGTCACCCCTTTGTTCAATGGATTGCAGGTCTCCCTAGTACCTCCAGGATTAAATATAAACTTTTTTGTCATTCAAAGCTTTTCATAGCCTGGTTCCTTCCTTCCTTCCTTCCTTCCTTCCTTCCTTCCTTCCTTCCTTCCTTCCTTCCTTCCTTCCTTCCTTCCTTCCTTCCTTCCTTCCTTCCTTCCTTCCTTCCTTCCTTCCTTCATTGCTTGGTTCCTTCCTTTGTTCCTTTGTTCCTTCCTTCCTTCCTCCCTTCCTAGTCTTCTTGCATTTTATTATCCTCTACCAACTCCATGTTCTGACAAGACTAGCATACTCACAATTGCTATGACATTCCATTTCCTATCTCTGCACCTTTGCATTGGTTGTCTCATATACTTGCATGTTCTGCCTCCTAACTTTTATGTCTTGAATTCTTTGACTTCCTTAAAAATTTAGCTCAAATACAGCTTTCTTCAGGAAGTCTTGATTAGTTCCCTAGTTGCTAATGTCTTTACCTTTCAAATTGTCTCCCATGTGCTCTGTATATATCTTATATGAATCTATTTGTTTACATGTTCTCTCCACCAATATAATGTAAGCTCCTTGAGGGCATATTGGCTGACTCAACTTAGCTTCTGGACTAATTCTTTTTCTTTTGTGAATAGACACTTGAAACCATTGTTGTTACTACCAGCTCCTTTATTGGAGTTCCTCTTCTGTGGAATTCTGTATCTCATAACTGTTATTTTTCTTCCTTCATTGTAGCTACTCTGTAGTATTGATTTTCTGCCCCACTCCTTGTCCACTTTCCTTTAAAGACCATTTGATTAGATTTGTGAGACACCAGGAAAATATGATATTCTTAGCCTTAGTGTTCTATGTCCATGGGCCTAATTTTAAAGAAGTGAACAGGTTCTTCTACCAATTCACCAGAGTTTAGCAATTAATGCTCTCTAAATAAACCATTATATGCTAATTGTTTTCCTTGTAGCACTAAAAGTCAAAAGCAAAACCCAACGTACAACTCATATATATATTTTTGAGTTTATTGAAAGATTGCAAAAATTATTGCAAAAATGAATCACAACCAACCTGATTTCAGATAGATAGAATGCTCAGTTTGTGAAAACTGCTCAATTCTCTTCAGACATTTGTAGGTGAAGAACACACTCCTCTGGGACAATATGGTTTTGTCTGGCCTTGTGTCAGACTTTTCCATGCCAATGAAAATATATTAATTCATGCAATGATGACAGGATGTCTTCAGCCACAGATCTGAGATGAGATTAATCTTGCTAACATAGGAAAATTTTGCTTTTGATGTCAATCCTTATTAGTGTTAAGGGCTAAAATTCTTGCTAGTCTGTCTAAAATATCTAATGAGTGGTCGCCAATCAATTACAAGCTTTAGCAAGAGTTAGACTTTTAAGCATTTATTAAGGAGAATAAGAATTTGGTAAAGAGAGAGAGAAAGGCCTAGATTCCTATCTATTAAAGGGAGAGCACATTTCTAGCTCCCTTCTCCGCCAGCGTCCTCAGGAAAGAGACCCAGAGTCAGCGCCAGTCCCTTCCTTCCTCCTCCCACTAGTCTGCGTCACTTCCTCCCCGCCAAAGAAAAGACTCCTGGTCTTGCCCTCAAAGACCTTCGCTTCATGGGCAGAACTCTTCTACAGTAAGTATCCAGCAGGTGCCGTCATTCCAATCGTTACAGTCCCCCCTGTTGTTCCTCAAGAAACAAAATGTTTCCTTGATGGAACAGTAAAAACAATATAATAACTATTGCTAACTAATAATATGTGAACAACAATATAGACAAGGAAGAGAGGAAAGTTTTGTCCAGAGGGGCGATTTTTTGTCCTCATGAACCGACGCTTTGACATTAGTCTTGCAAAGGGAGGGCCTCTGCAGAGAATACATGTTACAGATGGTGTATATTATAACAGAAAGAGAAAAAACCAATAACAACAACAAATCAAAACTGTTCATTTAAAATCTCTGAAAGTCTTTTCTCAGATGTCCTCTAGGTGTAGTCGTGGAATGGAAGTCTTTTCAGGGGTTGATGTGTGGATGCTGGTAATCAACCAGGAAAATTTCCTACAAAATCGAGCTTAACACAACTTTAAAATAGCTTTGTCAATAATCAAATCAAACAATGAAAGTTCTCAAAAACATGTCTAAGGGAATTCATAATCTTAGTTGTTACACATGAAACATATAATAAAACAAAAATTGAACCATTCTTTACAATTATATTATTATTATAGTCCCCCTTTATGGAGGGTAATTGAGAAGACAATTGCTGCGATATTAATTTTTAAAAATAATTTTTATCTTTGTTTCATCACTTTTTGCATCATCTGCCTAATTATCCTCATGCCATTATGAGAAATTAGAAAATCTAATATAATTGGTAACAGGTGTCAAGGCCAAATTCAACACTGTATTTATCATGACACCTGAGATAATTATGGGGGTTACCATAAAAGAACAGAGAAATGATGGGATATGAGCATTCCCACACTTGAGCAATATATATTGCCCATACAGTATGCCAGGCTTAAAATAGGTGGATGGAATATACGTCCATGCCACCAAACATATTGGAGGAAACTGAGTCAGACTTAATCAGATCCATGGGATTAAGATGTCCATGGCATCAGGCATATAGGAGGGAGCATAGAAGCCAGGTGTAGAAGTGAGATGGGTGGGATGAATACTTCCAGCCATCTGTACAATATTGTGGGGAAAAATAAAATAAAATATTAAACCAAGAGAATCCAACCTCAACATTTGTCAAAAGCCGTTCTCTCGGCCATACCTTGACTTCATGCATGTCTCCCCTCATGTGACAGTTCAGTGTCTGCTCTTGCATGTATTCCTCTTGTGATTGGATGGCATCTTGGCCAACTGGCATCTGATAACTCAGAATAAAGGCAATTAATGTCTTAAATGATAAGTTCCCATAATCCAAGTCTCATATGGATTTAAAAATTGAGGATAATAAATGATTGCAAAAAATGTGAATACATCTTGACTCAGAACACAATATATAATTATGCAACAATTTCAAATAATACCCCTTTTTTTTAACTTAGTATACAATTACTTTTTTGAAAAATCTGAACATATTTAAATACAAGTTAAAGCACAATACAATCTCAAAGAAAACTTTTACAAATGTTCCCCTCTTTTTTTTTTTTTTGGAATATGCTTATCAAAAATAATGCTTCTAGAATCAATTTACACTTGCCATGGCAAACAATTTGCCAGGGAAATGCTTTAAAGAGTTTGATCAAATAATCAGTTGAGAAAAAATAACAAAAACAAACAACTCAGAATATGGGAGCACAATACTCCTAGAATTAACATTGTATAATAAAATCAAAACCATCTTGCAATGTTTCAAAATTAGATAGACAAATGAATAGAAGAAAATACACATGGAACAATAAAATACAGTGAAATTCAAACTAAGGAAATCTAAATGAATATGAACTTAATATCAATAAGAGTATTATAAAATATAAACTTGATCACATGACTATAAAAAGCTTTTACAAATATTCTCCTTGTTTTAGAAACTAAGTATAAGACACAATCTCAAAAGCATGAAAATCTCTATGAAAATAAACCCATACCATTAATTTCAAAATGTATATATAATAGCACAGAAATCCTATGTAACCTCTGAACTGATACTATTACTCTGAGTGAATTCAGAACACTTTTGATTCCGATATCTAAAATCCCCAATACTCATATCAATACCTTGCTGTTTACTTCTACATTTCTGTAAAATATATATACTTCCATGGCAAAAGAAGTGGAGTCTTGAACTATGGTGATGATTGTCATTCTCATTCAGCTTAAGTTTCTCTTCTTTAACCCCTCTATATTGTCTGTCAGTCTTTTCACCATACAAATGCTTTATAAGATTACTAATTAAAGACAAAAGCAGGTTAGCAAAATTATGAACAAAACGAGTATATCTGGAATTTAAAGGGTTTTCTAAGGTTGTCTCAGAAGCACAGCCAGGCTGGGGAAGGGCTGAGCCTGAAGCTGCAAATGTAGTTAGAAAAAGGTGAGCATGCGCATCAGATCTCTGGACTTCCCAGGCAGGGGAAGCTATGGGCTTGGCCATAGGAGGAGTAGAGGGTGGGGTCTGGAGAGGAGGGGAGGGACCAGAGCAATTTGAATCAGACTTGATTTTGAACTCAGGCCTGGATTCCTCTTCCCCCACTTTGCCTCCAGGTGCTAGGGGATTAAAAGCTTCTAGAGGGTGGGTCATTGCCTCCAGGCATGCAAAATTAGAGCAACAATTAGTGTTAGAACTGGGAAAAGCTGCAGGAATCTCTTCAGGTTTCTCTGAAAAAGCATGGTTGGGAGAGTGGGAGATATTTCCTTGTGTGAGTAAGTTGCTGGCTCTTCTAACAAAAATAAAAAGAAAAATAGAAAATCCACAAAAACAAAGCATTAACATGATCTTATCTCCCATTTGTCTGGTTAAACAGACTAAAATCAAAAATAGGATAATTAGGGAGTTTAAAAGGTCCATTCGAAAAAATTTAAAGGGAAAACACAGCCAGTACGCTAGTACTTAGCAGTTAAAGGGAGAGGGAGGGGAAATTTCTTACCCAACCAGAAGATCAGAAGAAGACTGAGGGTTAGCTTTCCTCTTCGTGGTCAGCCATCTGTTAAGGACTAAAATTCTTGCTAGTCTGTCTAAAATATCTAATGAGTGGTCGCCAATCAATTACAAGCTTTAGCAAGAGTTAGACTTTTAAGCATTTATTAAGGAGAATAAGAATTTGGTAAAGAGAGAGAGAAAGGCCTAGATTCCTATCTATTAAAGGGAGAGCACATTTCTAGCTCCCTTCTCCGCCAGCGTCCTCAGGAAAGAGACCCAGAGTCAGCGCCAGTCCCTTCCTTCCTCCTCCCACTAGTCTGCGTCACTTCCTCCCCGCCAAAGAAAAGACTCCTGGTCTTGCCCTCAAAGACCTTCGCTTCATGGGCAGAACTCTTCTACAGTAAGTATCCAGCAGGTGCCGTCATTCCAATCGTTACATTAGTAAAGCCCCTAGTTCATCACAAGTTCTAGAAGTGCATGTCCAAGCTTGTGTATAGACTTTTCAGATTGCTCATTGGCCAAATATACAAGCCTAGCTAATGGATGGTTCTTTCCACTCATGATTGGTTTGTGACCCTCCTACAGACTTATATATAGACACCTGCTTTCTGCTAGAAAACTTATTATGTATTCATTCTTATAATTAACATAAGGATAATACATAAAAGTGACATCAGAGGGTGACATTTATCTCAAGATGGGCAGTCTACTTGGCTTGAATACTAATAAATATTCTTTTGATATGTGACTTTGATAGGAGTCACTCTTATCTTTTGGAATAGGAGGGAGTAGAGACCTTTTGCAAAAGTTAGAAGGAAAAAAAGTTTTCATTTTTGACAAGCAAGTTTATTAAGCTACAAGCCTCTATACTTCAAAGAAAACTATCAATTCAACATGGATACAAAAAAGATTATTAAAAAAAAATAATTAAAAACAAAAGTTTGACTTGGGAAAGGATTTTCTCCAAATGATAATTATAGTTTCTGTTTCAGTAGATAAAAGCAGTAATAAAAGTTATGAAAATGGGGGCGGCTAGATGGCGTAGTGGATAAAGCACTGGCCCTGGATTCAGGAGTACCTGAGTTCAAATCCGGCCTCAGACACTTAACACTTACTAGCTGTGTGACCCTGGGCAAGTCACTTAACCCCAATTGCCTCACCAAAAAAAAAAAAAAAGTTATGAAAGCAATAATAATAAAGGCTTGATCCATCACTTACTTTCACTCTGACTGGAAGAAATGTACATATTAGTAGTGGCACTCTGAACAGTGAGATGGATCACAACAGTAAACATAAGGTACTGACTGATGAAAAAAAAGTCCACCCAGGACACTTGGTGCACCTCATCCTTGATCAAGAACCTGTCTTTCTTTTAAAATGAAGTCCAGAAATATACATATACATATATTTTTTTCCCAGAAATGATCTTCTTAGCCAGCTCTTCACTGAACAAATCAGATTTTCTCCATCGCTTGCTTTTAGTGAGTAGCAAAGTCAGTAGAGCAGTAGACCTGGACTCAGGAAGACTTTTCTAGAAAGGAGAGTAGTATGTACTGTGAACAGAGATCACAGTCACTTGGCCATTGCAAAAATACACAGGTAGCACATTGAATGAAAGTCACAGTAGAATGATTGTTAGTCTCCATACTCATGTTGGTCCTAAACCTGATTTTTATTTGTTTTTGTTTGTTTGGGGTTTTTTTGGATTTTTTTGTGAGGCAATTGGGGTTAAATGACTTGCCCAGGGTCACACAGCCAGTAAGTGTTAAGTGTCTGAGGCTGGATTTGAACTCAGGTACTCCTGATTCCAGGGCCGGTGCTCTATCCACTGCGCCATCTAACTGCCCCCTAAACCTGATTTTTAAACCAGCTGTGGGTATTTACAACTCACCTTTTAGTCACTTATTTAAAACCTTTGCAAAACATATTACCATTCAACATTTTAATGGCCACACCCATCTTTTTCCTTTCTCTGCTTGACCACCACACCCAATTTCCTTAATCTGTTAGCCTCTTACTTGTATTACCAATTTATTTTACTTGTCAATTTATTTTACCAATTGTTTTACTTAACCAATTTGTATTAATTATGACTTTGTTTTTTACTTATGTTTTTCTTTTATTTCCTTACATTCTCTTTCTCTTTGAGTCCTCTTCAGGTCATTGCTCCTCAGACCTTTTCTTCCTTCAGATTGAATGATTTTATACCTTCATCTCTAGTTGTTCTTCATATTTTCAACAAATCCTAAATTTCTCCTCCTCAATTTAATCTCTAGCCTATTTCACAAGGCTTGAGTGCTTCCTTTTTATTGGAATCAAGTCTTCTCTCCTCTTGTTTCTTCTTCCCCAACCTTCTCCCCCAGAAGCTGGAATATTACTTGAGAATCAAACAACTGCTTAACTTGTTATAAACTCATAGCTTTGACTTTATAAAAAGACACATGTAGAAAGTTTCTTCATGGGAGAGAACAACACTATGTTATTCTGGGGTGCTTTTGTCACCCTACCTTTAGGAATGTGTTTTCTTTATGCATATTTAGTAGAGCAGAATGACATGACCTGACATTTCTCAGGATAATATCTTAGGGTACAACTAGTCACATAGAATTGAATTAATTCCCATTAAGAATTCTATCTGTCCTTAGTTTTGATGTCACCAAGTGAATAGTGGTACCTTTTGGGGGATTAGAAAAGGCCTCAAAGAAAAAGAAATATAATATTTACCTGATTAAAATATAATGGAAATGGGGCAGCTAGGTGGTGCAGTGGATAGAGCACTGGCCCTGGATTCAGGAGGACCTGAGTTCAAATCCGGCCTCAGACACTTGACACTTACTAGCTGTGTGACCCTGGGCAAGTCACTTAACCCCAACTGCCTCACCAAAAAAAAACAAAAACAAAAAAACCCACCACAATGGAAAGAATGTTGGATTTAGAGTCAGAAGGAATGGGTTCATCCTAAACTCTATCACTTATTGCTCATGTAATCTTGGGCAAATTACTTAACCTTTCTGGGCTTTATCTTCATTTAGAAAATGTATGATTTAGAGTAGATAATCACTAATGTCCTTTCCAATTTAAAAAGTCTAATCAATTTTTGGAGAACTTCAATTGTTAGGAACTTGCCCCTTCCATCAAATCTACAACTAAATCATTGCAGTTTCCATCCATTGCCCTTACTTCTGTCTTCTGGCTCCAAGAACAATCTGACTCCTTCTTGGACATGATCCTATTCAGATAATTGATGAAATCTATCATGTAGCCTCTAAATCTTTTTTTCTGTAGGCCAAATATCTCTGGTTCTTTCAGTCTTTCCTCATCAGACATGGTTCCCCGTCTCCTCACTAGGCTGGTTGTTCTTCTGAAGCTTTCGAACTGGTCAATGTCCTTCATAAAACATGATACCGCAAAATGAATCCAAAACTCCAGGTGTGATATGACCAGGGAAAAGTACAAAGGGATTATTAACTTACTTTTTCTAAACAACATATTTCTCTCCAAACAACCCAAGACTCTATTATCTTTTGTGACCATGTTACACTTGTGGTCTACTAAAACTCCAGATGTCTTTCAGATGAATAGCTCTCTCTCGATATTTTCCCATTCTATATTTATATGAGGTTGAATTTTTTAACCAAAATATTACATAAAACTTTACTTTTATTTCTCTTAAATTAGGCTTTCCTAAATAGGTGCCTAAATAGATGTTCTAGTCTATTGACTTTGGGGGATGGGATAGGTAATTGATTTTGCCATCCAACTTATTAGCCTTTTCTTCTATCTTTGTGTTTCAAATTTAATAAACACTACTTTATCTAAGCCATGGATGACAATGTTAAACAGTGTAGGCCCAACCATAGATCCAGGGAGGCCTCCTTCCAAATTGGCATCAACCAATTAATGTCTACTCTTTGAATATGATCATTCAAGTAGATCTGAATACTTAACTGTCACCTAGCCTATACCTCTCCATCTACACTCTAAGGACTAATGCTTGTCAAATGTTTGATAGGCAAATGAAAATACCAGCTTTCCTTTGCTATACTTTCCCTTGATTTTTTAGTGATAATTATTTCCTTTTCTAGGTGTTTCTCACACATTCCTCTAACAATAGATCTGAGAATTTTGTTTGGTATTGAAGTTAAACTTTCTGACCTTGAGATTCTGGACTTTTCACCATTCTCTAGTCCTGAACTGTCTCTCTTGTTTTCTTTCAAAGATGACTAACAATGACTCAGCAAGCATATCTGCCAACCTTTTCACCCTGGTTCATCCTATCCTGATGATTTGAACACTTCATGGGCAAATGGATTTTTAAAATTATTATTTCCTTACTTGAGTTTCAACTTGCTATTTGCCTTTTTTTTGGGGGGGGATATATCTTTTTGGTTTTGGTTATGTCTTTTCAGGCCAAATATTTCCTTGGTACAGAAAAAAAAAGCAAAGCAGAATAGGCTATTTCTGATTTCTGTCTTTTTTTCATTACCATCCAAATAAATAGCTCATCTATTCCTTCTTTGAGGTTTTTCCTTTCATTCACTAAAATAGTACAAGGTAGCCTAGATAATCTTTGAGGACCTTTTCAGTTTTGTGATTCTCTGATTTTGTCTGGGGCAGCAATTCCCTGCCCCCTCATTTTACAGATATAACTCGTGAAACAGTGACAATTTCTCCAATATTGTCAAAATTATAGTGCTAGTTAGACATGTAATTTATGTCTGCTGATGCGTTGTCCAGTAGTCTTTTAAAACACAGTGAACATATTGCAAGTTATTCCATTAATTAGACAAAGTGAAAGCTTCAAGGAAACTGTACTTTATTCTCCATGGTGTCACAGATTGATTTTACATAGCATTTGTTCTCTAATGAAATTGGACAGGTGGACTTGCTGTTTAGGCTGCCTGCCAGTGGGTACCTGTGTTCCTTGGTCCCATTTACTGAATTAATATCACTTGAAATTCAATCTTGTTGTGCAATTAGGACTCATTCTTTCTATCACTGAAGTTTCTTGTTCAACATAGTTCTATGAAACTATACAAACTCTTTAGAGTTTATTTCAGTTACTACCTATAAGGAGGCATATCTATTAAAGATCTAGCCCATCTCTCTGTTTATTGTTTTCATAGCTACCTAAGAAAGGCTCAAACACAGAATCTTTATTGTAGGCTGAAATAAGAGATGGGGAGGTGGTGGGCAGTTAACATACGACAGAAGTGAAATTCTACAGTTGCATCTCAGAAACCATTCAAGTTTGCAGTTCTGATAGACAATATACAATGAGGACAGAAACCAGAAATGCAGCCTTATATTTTGAAGTATATCAGAAGTAGCACAGCATAGCAGTTAAAGAGCTGGCCTCTGAACCAGGAAAACTTGGCTTCATGTCCTATCTCTGACACAGACTGACTGAGTGACCTTAGGCAAGTCACTTAACTGCTCAGGCATCTCCCCAAGATAAGAATTTCCAGTACAGTGGCAGATCTGCATTCAAAAAGGGAAGAGTTAGTCACTGGCAATCCCCTTCACCAATGGATTCACAAATGGAGTCTCCTCACTATCCATGCAAACATTTAAAATCATGACATTTATTTCTAGCCTTCTCTAAAGGTTTTATTATTCTAATTTTTGAGGTTTTTAACTACTCAACCATATTCTCAGCCCTGAAATATTTCATGGTTAATAATACAGCTTGCTTGGGGGGCAGCTGGGTGGCACAGTGGATAAAGCACGGGCTCTGGATTCAGGAGGGCCTGAATTCAAACCCAGCTTCAGACACTTGACACTTACTAGCTGTGTGTGACCCTGGGCAAGTCACTTAACCCTAATTGCCCTTCAAAAAAAAAAACAAAAAAAAATTAATACAGCTTGCTTTGCTTCCTTCTCCTGCTCCTCCTGCTCCTCCTTCTCTTCCTCTTCCCATATTTTTAGTCTTCTGAGTATGCATTGGTTTCTATACCAAAGATTAAGCAGAACAAGGAGTTAAAATCAAATTTATTTGGTTGCTCACTACATGTTGTAACATGTTTAGTGGATCTATAGGAGGTCTAAATCAATAGTAAAATGGGATTTACAGACCAGCAGTAGATTTAATTTATCAGTGTTTTGTTACCCATTACTACAAATGGGGAGTCAACCTAAATATTTACCAGAAGAAACCCAGAACATACTGTTCAATTCTGGTCACTATTAAATACCAACTTCATCTATAAAAGTAGGCAGAGAAAAATGTGGTGGTAGTATCAAGGAGAGTTCCAGGTCTATGATTTACTGGTGTGAAAAAAATGTTAGTTGTACAAAGAGTCCCTTCACCAATGTAGACTAGCAAATCTCCTTAATTTAAGGTTTTAGAGAGTTGCCTGGCACAGTGAGAGATAAATGTCTTGTCTAACATCACACAGCTAGTATATAATAGAGGTAAAATTTTAATACAGATCTTCCTTACTCTGTGACAAGCCCTCTGTCCACTATCCCATGCTCCCTCTCAGACAGTACCTGGAATAAACCTCATAGATCTTCTGGTCATAGCTACATATAAAGCATGTATCCCCATTCACATCATCCCTGTAAAATGGTCATTTAGTTTTTGACCGAAGGTTCTGAAAAGTCAAAATTTCATACCAACACAACCCCTTCCACTTTTGGACCAATCTGATAAGTTATTCCATGCCAGAATCTATCTCTCTGCCTTCCATATATATATATTAAGTCAAGGAAAACAAGTTCAATTCCTCTTCTGAGTTTTAAAATAACACTGACACCATTTTGATTTGCTTTAGTGTTCTGATCACCTTGAAATATTATAAATGTTATAGATTAGGGTTCCCTTAAACAAATTGGTTGTCTTTCTTTGGATGTGAACTGGAACTTGTCAACATCCCCTCCCCCTCTCTCTCTTCCTTTCTTTCTCTCTCTCTCTCTCTTTCCTTCTCCCTCCCTCCCTCTCTTCCTTCATTCCTCTCTTCCTTCCTTCCTTCCCTCCCTCCCTCAATCCCTCTCTTTCTTTTTCTGTTTCTCTTTCCTAATCACCTCCATAGGTTGCTCTCAATACCCTAGGCTTTAGTTTGTCTAAGATGTGTGATTTAAAGTCGATGAAGGTAGTCAATTTCTTTCTCACCAGTTTATCTGAAATTAAAAGTCCTTGTTGATCATTTTATTTCTTTCTTTCTAGCATTTTTGTTGTTCTTACCATTCATCAAGAAACTAGAGTTGACCCTTCCTAATATTATTCTTACAGGACTGTATCCTCTTTCTGTCTTTTCTTTCTGTTCCCTGCTACCACTTTGATCTTTTAAAAAGATAGATATAGAGGGCAGCTAGAGGGTGCAGTGGATAAAGTACCGGCCCTGGATTCAGGAGGACCTGAATTCAAATCTGGCCTCAGACACTTGACACTTACTAGTTGTGTGACCCTGGGCAAGTCACTTAACCCTCATTGCACTGCAAAAACAAACAAGCAAAAAAATAGGTACGTATACTCATAAGTCTAAAAAGATTAAGTGAAACACGGAAAAAATGCTTTTTCTCTCTCTTATGAAATGCTGTCACTGTGATTATAGTATATAACACAACAACAAAGGATGAAATTTTTTACTTTTCAATCAATTCATGCTTGGTCCCCAGGACATCAACCAGTTTGAACTTTTAAAAATGCTCCTTAAATTGTACAAAGCACCTAAAACTACATATATTGTCTTCAGGATAAGATTTTAAATTTGTTTTCCTCAAAGATCTCTGTTATAAAAGTACCCTTCTATTTTTTTCTATTCCTTTGACATTTTAAAGTTTAATGTGCTGTTTCCTCCTGCTAAACTGGGTCATTTGCAATGTTGCTATTTGTTTTTCCTGTTTATTTACTGCTCTTTACAGCAGAATTACTATTTTCTATTGACCGCTCTCTGAAGCAGCCGCAAACTTGCTTGTTGCCAGGAGAACAATGAGGGTGGCAGGGGGAGGGACTTCTAGAGAAACTGAAGGATGGGGCCTTGTGCCCATAGCTAGGCATAAAAATATGGGTGCTTTTATAAACAAGCTGAGTGAGGCAAATGGATATCACTTTATCAGGCTAAACACCCACTACTTCCCCAGTACCTGGCCATCCAAGTCTAGACTTTATCTCTTTGGGACCCTTCTTGGACCCCGTAGTGATTCCTGATTTTGGTCTTGTTTCCTCTCCAATTACCACCTGCTACCTTCTAGCCTCATAGCTCATCTGCCCTTTCTTTGTCTCAGCTTGAGCCGGTTCTAACCCCTAGGTACCCCCAAGCCCCTTAGCCAAAACCTCTTTTCCCATTCCCAGAATAGGGGTTCTTAGATTTTTTGTGAGCATCATCTGCTCCTTTGGTAATCTTGAAGCCTATGGACCCCTTCTCAGAATGATGTTTTTAAATACATAAAGGTTTTTAAAATTTATTTTATTTTTAATTTATGGAATAAAACTAGTATTTCCGTAACAGTATAATAAAAAGGATGATTGCACACAAAACTGCAAATCCACTATGTAAAACTTGCTATTTCTTTTAAAAACACAACAAAGTCATCATGTAAATTTCTTTTCTTTCTTTTTAAATACATAAAGCAAAATACATAATATTACAAAAGAAAACAATTATATTGAAAGTTAATCAAAACATTAAAAAAAAGTCTCATGCACCATACGGTAGGATACCTACCTGTCTAGAGTAAATTTAATCACTCTCTAATCTTCAACTCCAATCCATCCTTTGTTCAGCTGCTAAGCTGACTTTTCTAACCTATATGTCATCCTCCCATTAGACACTCCTGTGATTATTATTTATCACTTTCAGAACCAAATAAAAAGAATCCTCTTTGGGGATTTAAAAGTAGTCTTAGCCTGGCCCCTTCCTATCTTTCTAGTATTTTTGTTTATATATATCTGACTCACCTTCATGCCCTCTATGATTCAACTACACTGGCCCAAGGATACTTCCATCACTCTTCTCTGTACAATGCTTCTGGCCATTTCCAATGCTCAGAATCTTTGTTCACTGGGACAGCTAGGTGGCGCAGTGGATAGAGCACCAGCCCTGGATTCAGGAGGACCTGAGTTCAAATCCAGCCTCAGACACTTGACACTTCCTAGCTGTGTGACCCTGGGCAAGTCACTTAACCCTCATTGCCCCGCAAAAAAAAAAAAAAAAAAGAGAATCTTTGTTCACTTCCACCTCTGTTTCTCTGGTTTCTCCAAGGCTCACTGCACAGTAAACCTTCGATAAGAGGCCTTTCAAGTGGAAAAAGCTGTTAATGCCTTCCCCTTTTATATTATTTTATACATACACATACACACACACACACACACTTATACATATGCATGTATCTGCTGGATACCTCATAATTAACATCTTCTCTCCCCAATTAAAATATAGACTACTTGAGGGAAAGGAATGTTTTGTCTGTATACATGTGCACGTGTGTTTTATGGGGTTTGTTGTTTGTTTCTTTGGTTTTTTCCTTTCTTTGCATCCAGTGTGTTTAGTACAGTGTATGGAACATATTAAGTGCATAACAAAATGTTTGGACTATCAAAAATGGAAATTAGGGCGATGCCTCACTTTATTAGCACTGTTGTTGAGTCATCTTTCAGTCATGTATCATTTGGGGTTTTCTTGGCAAGGATACAGGAGTGGTTTGCCATTTCCTTCCCCAGCTCATTTTATAGATTAGGAAACTGAGACAAAGAGGGGTAAGTGACTTGCCCAGGGTCACACAGCTTAGAAGTATCTGAGGCTGGATTTGACCTCAGGAAGAGGAATCTTCCTGACTCCAGGCCTGGCACTCTATCTACTGTGCTACCTAGCTGCCTATATTCTTCTACTACTCTGTATGCATTTGGTATATACATATTTTCATGTTGTCTTCTTCATTTAAGTCCATGAAAGTTGGGACCATTTCATTGGATCTCCAGCCAAGCAAGTATATAACAAGGGCTGACTCTACATCCTTTGTACCATCTAGCGTTATCCAAGTCATTAATCTCCTCCCCACATCACCTCCTCTCCTTCTGTCCTCAGTTATCCCCATTCCCTTTTTTATAAATTGTCTTCCCACATTAGAAGGCATAATCTTTAAGAGATAGCTAGGTGGCACAGTGGATAGAGCAGTGGGCCTGGAGTCAAACCTGAGTTCAAATCCAGCCTCAGACACTTACTAGCTGTTTGGCCCTGAGCAAATTATTTAACATCCATTTGCTTAATTTTCCTCACAGGGTTGTTGTAAGGATGAAGTAAGATAACAATTTTAAAGTGCTTAGCACATTGCTAAGCACATAGTAAGCGCCACGCTAGCTATCATCATCATCACCGTTAATTTCTAGCTGTGTTTTTTTTTAAAAAAATTGCTATTGCTATAGAATACAGTTTGGGGTAAGCATATTATTATTTTATTAATATTATACCAGTAAAGGATTGGTAATGTGTCTCCCTAACTATTCATTCAATATCAATATATTTTATCTTTTGATACCGCAATGATTCAGCCTTCTCTGGTAAAAGTGAGGGTTAAAAAAATTTATGCGGATTTTCCAGATTGTGTGGGCATGGGGATGGGGTTTGCCCCTAACCATACTGATATGGAAGGGATAACCGTATAAACAAAAGACAATTTTAGAGTGAATGCACTAGAAGCTGGGAGGAATTATGGTTGCGGGAGACCCACTGCACAAGGCAGGTTTGAACCAAGTCATGAAGGAAGTCAAAGATTTCATATGAATCAGCTTAAGTGTCACAGTCGATAGAGCCCTGGGTCTCTTGTCCAGAAGACCTGAATTCAAATATTACCTCAAACACTTACTAGTGACCAAGTCTCAGTTTCCTAAACTGTAGAACGGAGATAATAAGAGCACATGCCTCCCAGGATTGTTGTGAGGATCAAATGAGATATTTATAAAGTACCTGGCACATAGTTGGCATTATACATGTTCTATTATATTTGATTCTAGAGATTATAGGAAGTCATTGCGGGGTGGGGGGGTGGATATGTGCTGTGCTTTAGGAAGCTCCATTAAACAGTTGAATGAAAAATAAATTGGAATGAGGAGAGACTTGAGGTAGAGAGAATGACTAGAAAGCAATCAACCAGAGGGTGCTGATAATGGACCTGAATTAGGATGTGAGTGGAGAGAAGGGGGCATATTCAAGAGACATCAGGCATAAATGAGCACACGTTAACATGTTATTCCATTAAGGTAGTTATATATTAACAACATATACACTCTCTTCAGATAAACTATTAGGTTAGGCATAAGTTTCCAACCTCTAGCCTTCGTTTTTGTCTCCTATAAAAATAACAGATGTTGAAATGATGGTGTCCAGCTGTGCTCACGATTTGGGGGTAACATGCTCCTCGTTCCACATTTAATTGGATGCTGTGGTTATGTTCCTCCAGGTTATAACTATCTGCTTATAGTTCAGATATGGAAAACCTACAATTTTCAACCATGAATGTACTTTGCATATAAATTTTTGCAGTTACCAGTTTGAAGTTAGGTCATTAGAGAAGATCTTAAGTATTTTAGCCAGGAAAAGACATGATAATAAGTGATATACAATGAATATTATTCATGTAAGTATACAAATGCATATATGTGTATATATAATGACCCTTATAAATTGTACCAGGAATAAGGGAGTTTAGAATAGTCAGCTATTTTCCAATCTGTTTCTACTAATTGGTTGTAATAATATGTACCCATGTGTAAAGACCTATTTCTGTGTACCAGCAAAAATAAAAATGGTTAATTTTGATTTGTAAAAATTGACTACTTCATCGTAATTTCGTTTTCAGATGTCGTTAAGCCTCCATACATTTTTTTCCTGCCTTTACCCAAACAACAATGCTGCTCTTTATGTCAGAGTTTAGAAAAACAACCCGCTTTCTTGCTGTGACAATTAAACTGCTCTTCAATCTGCTGCAAGTTATGCAATAGGAGGGAAGACATTGCACAGACTGTTTTTCCTTTCCCCAGAGGGGTAATAACCTTCCCTTTCACCCAGGACAGCAACCTCCTACTACTGCCTTGAGAAAGTCACAGCCACCTGATGGTAAACACAATGATAATTGTCATCCCCAGAGTCCTATAGCTGGCCACAAATAGTGTCTGTTGTTCTAATAAAGATATATCCCATTCTTGGACCATCACCTCCACCTCCTTCCCACTGGTCACCCAGACTCTATCCCCACCCCCATGCCTCAGCTCTCATATAGCAGCTTTTGCCTTATGATGGGCTCAAGTTGGGGATAGGCCTCTACCACTACCCATCACTTTCCAGCTCCTTGAGTTGTCTTCCCCCTTTAGAAAGTAAGCTCCTTGTGGGCAGCTAGGTGACACAGTGGATAAAGCACCAGCCCTGGATTCAAGAGGACCTGAGTTCAAATCCAGTCTCAGACACTTGACACTTATTAGCTGTGTGACCCCAGGAAAGTCACTTAACCCTCATTGCCCCACCAAAAAACCCCCAAAAAAACATAACCAAAAAAAAAAAATAAAAGCACTTGAGGGAAAAAGAAAGAAAGTAAGCTACTTGAGGGTGAGGACTGTCTTATTTGCTTGCCCAGAACTCAGCATAGTGCTTGGTATTCTTGCTCTATTAATCATCGATCTATCTTCCTGTCTCTATCAATCAATCTTCATTTTCACAGATTATCAGAGACCATAGAAGTGAACAGAATCTCAATAGTCATCTAGTTCAATGACTTTCTGAATGAATAAGTATCTCCACTACCATTCTCAATATGTGGGCTTTCAGCCTTTGTCTTCAAGACCTACAATACAATAAGGGAGATCAGAATGCTCACTGAGACAGCCCATTCTAGTTTGGCATGGCTCTAAATGTTGGGAAACGTTTCCTTGTATGGAGCCCCATTTGACTTTTTGTATTTTCCACCCATTGCTCCCAGGTCTGGCTTCTGAGGCCAAGCAGAATAAATTTCCTCCCTCTTCTGCTTGAAAGTCTTTTAAATACTTCAGGACAGTCTTCATGTCCTCTCTCAGTGTTCTTGGCTCAGGTCTAAACATCCACACTTCCTTCACCTGATCTTCATTGGGCAGGGTATGAAAAGGCAGAATAAAGTGGGACTATTACTCTCTGTTTTTGTTTTTTGATACCACACTATATAATTTAGCCCAAGATCATGTCAGTTTTCTTGGCTGTTGATTCACTGGACTTGCAGTCCGCTAAGACTCCAAGATCCTTTTCAGGTGGGGCTGCAATCTAGCTTTGCCTCCCCTATTCTGTAATTACAAAGTTGATTTTTAAAAAACAAAAAATTTCCTACCAGTATATGGGTTTTTAATTAATTTCATTATATTTAACAGGCAGCTAAATAACAGGCAGAGTAAATGAAATGCTATTCCCAGAGTCAGGAAGACCTGAGTTCCAATTTTGTCTCAGACACTTAGTAGCTGTGTGATGTTAGACAAGTCACTGAAATCTCTGCCATGTTTTCCTCATCCATAAAATGGGGATAATAAGAGAACCTATTACCCTCAAGGGTTCTTGTGAGGATCAAATGGGATAATATATGTAAAGCACTTTGCACTCATGAAAGTGCTATGTAAATTATTATCAACTATTAATAATAATTCCTACATAGAAACCTTTCAGGATCTTGAAGTTATCCAACATACTGAATTCCCTCCAGATACTTATCAGCCATAGGCTGGCTATTGTCTTCTATTATCTTCTGTTGGCAAGCTTCAAGGGCTTATAAGCGTCCTCTCCCCCCACCCCATCTTGCTTACCACTGCCTGTACCTCTTTTGTCTTAGGGACCTCAAAATCTCATCCTCTGTAACAGGAAGTTTATGAAGTTTTATAATTTCTACCCCAAAGCTAATCTAGTTTTGCTTAGGTTTTCTGGGAATTTTACCACTATTAAGCAAAGGGAATAATAACTTACACTAAGTGATGAAGTGGATAAAATCCTGAATTGGAAGGCAGAAAGACCTGAGGTTTAATTCTGTCCTTAGACATTACTTGCTATGAAATACTAAGCAAGTCACTTAAAAAACAAAACACTCTGTCTACCTCAGTTTCGTCAACTATAAAATGGGAGTAATAACATCATTTAATTCCCAGGATGGTTGTGAAAATCAAATAAGATAACATAGAGAATGCTTTGCATAACCTAAGGGCTCTAAAATAATAATAATAATAATAGTAATAATTATTAATATAATTATATAGAAGCAATGTAATTTATTTTATTACTATTTACACTATTAATAATAAATTTTATTGATAATATTTCATTAGTAGATATTATGAACATCAACTATAATAACATTAATTATTATCATCATTATAATATTTATTTGATAATAATATGTAACAATATAAGCATTGTTAATTGATATTATTAGCATTATCATATAATACACCATCATCACCATCACCATCTTCTTCTTAACCCAGGCTAACTGCAAATCTTATATAAGCTGAACAATTTGGATAACTCAGAAAGCTAAATAGGACAATATAGTTGCAGCATCAATTTATAAAGTTGATCATGGTCACTAAACCACTTTCCCCAAACAATGCCTTTCCCAGTTAGTATCTTTGTTATTTATTCTGGTGGTTTCTTTTACAGGATAGGGAATCTGGGGTGCTGTCACCATGGACTTCTGTGAGGCTCCAGGGAGCCATTCTCTTCTCCCTATGCACAAGCTGTGCATAGCAAGATACTGCTATGCTCATATTCCATTGCCCTGGCCAAGGAAGCCCCAATGGGGTTAGAGACAGAGAATGCTAAAGTCACCCAGGATTCTCCTAAGGTTCCCTAAGTACCAAAATAAAATAAAACCCAAAACATAACAACACAACCTATACTATACAGTAGCAGCAGTATTGTTTTAAAAACAACTTTGAGTGACTAAGTCATTTTGAGTATTATAAATAAGCCAAATTAACTAAAAAGGACCTATAAAAGAAGGAAGATTCTGTCTACAACCAGAGAAGGAACTGATAAAAAGAAATACTTATAGAATGATTTTACATATTTATATGTGTGTGTCACACATATTTGTGTCTAATGATAGACATTTCTAGGCCCATGGTAGGGGAAAGGGGGAGAAAAAAAAAAGAAAAAATACACGATAACTTTATTATATATTTAAAAGGAGTAGCAAGTTATACATGATAGATTCACAGTTTCACGTGCAATCATCTTTTTTTATTCTACTGTGTTATGGAAATGCTTGTTTTATTCATAAATTAAAAATAAAGTAATAAATAAAAATTTAAAAACATAACAACAAGAAGTTGTTTAAAATGATCTGGTTTTACTCTCTCTACTTAATGTACCTTCGATGAATATATCCATCAGGCTAGTTCCATATCTTGTGCACCATCATAATATCTGGAATGTGGAAAAAAAGAAATATTCTGCTCTTTCACTCACATATTTCTTTTCTAAACACCCTTCGGCAAAGCAGAAAATACAGTTCACTTTAGATTTCTACCTTTCTTCTTATTTCTCTCTAAACATATAATTCAGATATTTTCTTCCTTTTCCAATCCTATGCATTTTCCTAGTTCTTCTTTATTTGAATATTCTGTAGTAATTTCTGTTCTTTCTCTTCTGCAGTGACCCCCCTCACCCTGCTTCTCCCCCTCAATCAGTTATTTTTCACTCTTTTCTTTAATTACTGAATCTTTATTTCTCTTCAGAAACACAATGTGTTTCCATGAAGTTTCCCTAGAGATTCTCTGCCTTATTCTGCAACTGCTCAGCTCCTTCTCCCAGGTATCTCTTGAGAATTCTCACAGCAGCTGAAGAAATACTCCCCTGTCTTTTTAAACCTCTCGTGTGACATGATGTGTATCACTTTTGCATCAAGTTGCATCATGTGATGTCAAAAGACTTAAAGAAAACAAAACATTTTCCCTAGGGAGGAATGTATATATAACTTATAGGAAAAATTTGAGTTAAAAGAAAAATCCTATATTATGATTGGAGGGTCGCACTATTTTCTCAGCTTCAAATTCTATTTTTATTTGGACTTAAGAAATAGTCATTGTTTCATATGTATTTCATGAGACTTTACTAATAGTTTGGTAATACTTAGATAAGTTTTAAGAACTCAAAAGTTTACTATAGAGTTTCATAATTAATCCTGCCAAAAAGGGCATTTAAATTCAATGGAACTATAATCTCACAGATTTGGGTACGACTACCAACAAAACACATCATAACCAACTCTTCCTCATTTTCTTCTTGTTTTAGATGTCTTCTCTCATGACTAGACTATTGAAATAATTTGCTGGCTTCTGGTCTCTCCTTACTCCAATCCATCCCCATTCACACACCAAAGTGATTTTCCTAAGGCACATGCCTAACCATGTTAACCCCTACTCAATAAATTCATCTACCAAAGCACTTCCCAATCCTCTTGAATTTGTATCTTTCCTCTGTTAATTATTCCTTATTCATCCTACACATAGGATATATTTGCTTGTACATTGTCTCTTCTATTTGCTTTTGAGCTCATTGAGGGCAGGGATTTTTTTTGGATTTTGCCTCCTTTTGAATCCCTAGGATTTAGCACATTGCCTGACACATGATCAGTGTTTAATTGTTTATGGATTGATTGATTGATAAATTTTGGCAGGGAGTCAATTCAATATGTTGGGGACCTTTCTATCGATTTCATGGTACTGTTCAATGGATCATAAGGATCTTCCATCTATTATATTTCATTTATTCATTCATCTATTCATTTATTTCATAATCGTTGTTAAGTGCCATGTCAGTTAGTCCTTCCAGCATACGTATCCCTGGAACCCCTGCTCAGTTGTAAACAAACTACCTTTCATATTAAACTTGTGCTTTCCATACACCCCTAAAATTAATTTGTGTATAGATTGTTGAATTACAACTCTTTTTAAGGCTCTTTGCCAGGCCATTGTTCTACAAAGAAAAATATGCTCTGATTGAAAGGCAGAGTGAAGAATTCCTCTCAAAGCATACAGTTAAGGAAGGTATATCAGACAGCCATATCTTCATTTCCTACTTGGCTACACTCCCTCGGACTTCTCTATCATATTCCCATACCTCCATGTCGTTTTCTTTCCTTGGCCCTCCCCTACTTTTCAGCTTTTTTTTTTGGGGGGGGGGTACATGTGCTGTCTTCCCCCATTAGATTATAAGCTATTTGAAGGCAAGGGTGGACTTTTTGTTTTATTTTTGTATTTCTAAAAATATTACATTGTCTGGCACATGGTAGGTACTTAATAAATTTTTATCGCTTGACTCATTGACTTTTCTAATGGCTTTTGAGTGACCCTCAACTTTGATTCTTCAGATACTATATTTCAAAATTCTCAGTCATATCACATCATTGACAGCATGTTGCTATTAAAAGGATGAGACTTGGAATCATTAAAAACACTGTGTAATTCTCCAGTGACAATCCAGTTTTCTCCTATTCAATTCTGGGCCAAATTCATTGTCCATCTTTAGTGCTGCTCCCGGATATTTGCATTGATGGAGTAGTTCTTTGGGTTTCCCATCCAATTGCATATCATATATTACATTATAGATATTCTTCATCCATTTAGTTTTTCCCATGCAGATAGATAAAATTCTTTAGAGTTAATATATATATGTATATGTATATATATATATATCATTAAAGAGACTGAATATTCTGCTACTAGATAAATCAAAATAATACCCTCCACAAATAGGAATATGACAAAGATTTGACAATCTATAAAGAAGCTCTTTTCTTTTTTGCATATCTTTCTAGGTATCCACCATAACAATAGCAAAAATATTTATTAAACATATTGCTCCTTGTTTGAGATTAATAGCCAGCATTATTTAATAGACATTTTTGTTGCTGTTCTTTCAATGTGTCTCTTATGATTTTTGCTAACATGTGGGAGATATCCTGTTCGAGGAATCTTTTAGGTGCAATTTGTTCTACTTGACTAATTACTTTTTTATATTCAACAAACACAATGAGCACTTGTATTCTCTGTACCTTTCAGTCAATTATCCTGATCATAAGTTTAAAGATTGAAGGGAGCTTTACCATCATTTAACCTAACCCTCTCATTTTATGGATATGTGACCATAAAGATGTGATCTACTTTTAAATAACAGTTATTTTCAAAGACTTATTTATTCCTTTCTCAAATTTTTTATCAAAGAGTATCTTGGTAAGTATATAGATTATTCTCATAAAGATTTTGTAGAGACAGGGGAGTAGGTATATTAGTTGATAATTACACAGATTGGGGGCAACTGGGTGGTGCAGTGGATAGGGCACAGGCCCTGAATTTAGGAGGACCTGAGTTCAGGTCCGGCCTCAGACACTTGACACTTACTGGCTGTGTGACCCTGGGTAAGTCACTTAACCCCCATTGCCCAGCCCCACCCCACCCCAAAAAAACCCAAAAGATAATTACACAGATTTTCTCTTTTTTAGGTATAAGAATAAGGTCATGGGGCAGCTAGGTGGCACAGTGGATAGAACACTGGCCCTGGATTCAGGAGGACCTGAGTTCAAATCCAGCCTCAGACACTTGACACTTACTAGCTGTGTGACCCTGGGCAAGTCACTTAACCCTCATTACCCTGCAAAAAAAAATAATAAGGTCGATGGCTTTCCCTAAAGTACCCTCTCCTCTTTCAGATATTTTAAGAAACAATCTCCAAGGGGAGGAACTGAGACTGCAGAAAAAAAGGCAGGGATTGCCTGAGATCTATCAGATTCCCTTCCAAATCATTTTAAATAATTCCTCAGAATGAATTCTGGAGCACAAAAGAACAGGGTAAAAAAATTTTCCAACCCAAGAAACTTAGAAGGTCAGCAGGAAAGACTTTCAAATACAAGACTCAAGAGAAGCATAAAAAGGTAAACAAGAAGGAGAAATCATAAAGAATTCAATAATGTTAATCTGTTTACATTCCTACATACAAAGATGATACTTGTAACTCCTAAGAATGTTCTCACTGTAAGAGTAGTTAGAAGGAGTGTACACAGACAAAGGGTGCAGAGGTGAGTTAAATATGGTGGGATGATGTTTTTTTAATTAATTAAGGGGTGAAAAAGAGAAATGCAATGGGAGAAGGAGAGAAAGAGAGGCAGAATGGGGTAAATCATTTCACATAAGAGTCATGAAAGAGCATTTACAATGGAGAGGAAGATGGGGAAAGTATGTGTTGGCGGGATGGGGTGTGGTGGGGTATCACTACTCTCACCAGAACTGGTTCAAAGAAGGAACAACACACATAGTCAGTTGGGTATAGAAATCTATCCTATTGTACAGGAAAGTAGGAGGAGAAGGGGCCAAGTCAAGGGGGTTGGTGATTGATAGAAGGGAAGACCAATTGGGGGAGGTGGTCATCAGAAGCAAAATACTTTTGCAGATGCATAGGGTAAAAGGAGAGAGAGTAGGACAAATGGGGGGAAATAGAATGAATGGAAATATATAATAATCATAACTATGAAAAAAATTACTGTAAGTTTCTCTGATAAAGGCCTCATTTTCCAAATATACAGCAAACTGAGTCAAATTTATTTTTTTTAAAAATCAGTCATTCCCCAGGTAAAAAATGGTCAAAGGATATGAACAGGCAGTTTTCAAAACAAGCTATCAAATCTATCTACGATCATATGAAAAATGCTTGAAATCACTATTGATTAGAGAAATGCATATTATAAGCACTTTGAGGGGCAGCTAGGTGGTGCAGTGGATAGAGAACTAGCCCTGGAGTCAGGAGGACCTGAGTTCAAATTTGACCTCAGACATTTGACACTTACTCGCTGTGTGACCTTGGGCAAGTCAATTAACCCCAATTGCCTCATCAAAAAAAAAAAAAAACACTTTGAGTACCACTTCACACTGATCAGATTGTTTAATATGATAGAAAAGGAAAATGACAAATTTTCGAGGGGGTGTGGGAAAATCAAGACACTAATTCACTGTTGGTGGAGTTGTGAAGTGATTCAACCTTCTGGAGACAATTTGGAACTATTCCCAAAGTGCAATAAAACCATCCATACCCTTTGAGATCTATATCCCAAAGAGATAAAAAACAAAAAGAAAAAGGACCAACATGTACAATAATATTTATAGTAGCTCTTTTTTGTGGTAGGAAACAATTGAAAACTGAGGAGATATCAATCAATTGGGGAATGACTGAGCCAGTTGTGGTATATGATTGTGATGAAATACTATCACATGATAAAAAATGATGAACAGGATGCTCTCAGAAAAAAAAAAACTGGAAAGACTTACATAAACTAATGCAAAAATGAAATGAGCAGAACCAAGAGAACATTGTAGACAGTAACAGCAACATAGCATGATGATCAACTACGAATGGCTTAACTATTCTCAGCAATATAGTGATCTAAGACAATTTCAAAGGACTTAGGATGAAAAAATGTTATCTACCTCCAGAGAAAAAAACTGATGGAATCTGAATACAGATCAAGGCATATTTTTACAAATTTTCTTTTTTTTTCTGGGTTTCTTATTTTGGTCTATATTTTCTTTCATAATATCACTAATACAGAAAGATATTTTGCATGACTGCATATATATACATACATACACACACACGTAGCTTATATCAGATTGCTTGCCTTCCCAATGAGGGGGTAGGCAAGGGAGGAAAAGAGAATTTAGAATTCAACATTTAAAAAAAATAAATGTTAAAAATTGTTTTTACATGTAATTGGGAAAAATAAAATATTAAAAAATATATAGATTTATAGGTATGTGCATGTGCATGTGTGCGTGTGTGTGTGTGAAAAGAGCCAATCTCCCTCAATACATTCAAATACAGGTCCACTCCTATATGGAGATTTACTACGTAAAGTTTAGTTGTTCTTTTCATTTTGTCTTCCCTTGTGCCATCTCTATTTTCTCATGGAACATATTGAAGCCTATTATGTAAAGTCTCTTTTTTGTGTGTGTTTGTTGTCATTGACAGAGAACAGAATTTTATATAGATATCTTGACAGATAATTTCCATTTTTCATCTGTGTCCTTCCAGTTTTATCCTTAAAAGGCCATGAGATGATTTTGCTTAGTTGCGTCTCTTATCAAGACTATGAAATTGCTTTCTCTTCTATTGTTTCTTACAGTGATATCAAATTATACTGGTCCAAATTTTCTACAACCCTATGCAATAAGATATCATAAATTAATTTATATTCTAAATTCTAAATATTCCATGTTAATCTTGGCTGCCAGATCTCTCTGTTCACCAGAAAGATTAAGTGTTTATGACTAAGGCGATATCTAGACTCTTTTGGTTTCCTTCTTATGGTGAAAGATTTGTATTAAATTAAAATTTCTTAGTCCAACAGTTAGACATATTTAGTTTATCAAAAATCTACTGGGGCAGTTAGATGGCGCAGTGTATAGAGCACTGGCCCTGGAATCAGGAGTACCTGAGTTCAAATCTGGCCTCAGACACTTAACACTTACTAACTGTGTGACCCTGGGCAAGTCACTTAACCCCAATTGCCTCACTAAAAAAAAAAAAAATCTACCTAGGATGGCCCTCACTTTTATGAAGGCAGAACCACTCTTTAAAAAAACAACAACAAACAAACAAACAAAATAGAGCACCAACCCTGGATTCAGGAGGACCTGAGTTCAAATCTGAATTCAGACACTTGACACTTACTAATTGTGTGACCCTGGGCAAGTCACTTAACCCCAATTGCCTCACCAAAAAACCCCCCCAAAAAACCAAAAAACAAACAAAACCAACTCCTTCCACTAGCTGGCTCAGTAACATGACTTCCTTTTAGTCAAAGCTCCTCACTTAAGGTCAGGACTAGTTAAAGTACCAGAAGGGGAGAAAACTTTCTTGAAGCGCCTTTCTACTTATCAAGCCTCTTTTCTCTAACACTAGCTCCTGGGTTGAAATATGAGGTTCCATTTTATTTGTTTATTATACCACTTGATGAGTTTCTCAAAATAGTAGTCTTCTACTTTATATAGGTCTCAAGGCCTCATTTGAACTTCGAATCATTAAGACATAGTATCCAAATCTTTCATTTGCATCTAAATATCTTAAAACCACAGGCCCTTCCCCCTTTGGTATTCTTCTTCAAAACAATGAAGAACCCCGATTATAAATAAAGATTGATCATATTATGTCAAGCTGGAATTCAAATGAATGAAAAAAGAATTTGTAGAGGTAACATGAAAACTTTGGATTTAACATCTGTCTTTTTTGTCAGGAAAAAAAAAAAAAGATAACAGAAGAGGTGCAGGAATTTCATGAGCTGCCTGATTTCTCTGTCAGGGAATTTCAGCACTCCGGTCTCAGGTTGTTATATTTGTTCACAATGGGTGATATCAGTAGCATCAATGGTAGAGACTTGTCACCTTCAAACAGCAGCCACACTGGCCCCTCTTCCCCTGCCCAATCCCATGTTTATTATGTTTGTCCATTCTCCCTTATGCCTCACTCATCTCCATGTCTCCATGTCCATATCTTCTTCCTTGTAAGATTTCTGCCCTCCTCCTCCTCCTCCTTCTTCAGGAGGGAAAACAACTGTCTTTTGTAGTGACAGCCTAACTGTTTACAGAGGTTTTTATAGACAAGCACTGAGAACTATATGCCCACAGAAAATTGAATGTCAATATCAAATACATTAGGACATGATGATCTTCTATTTCTATGTCGGCTCTTGTCCATTTTAAATTTTCAGCAGCAACATCTTGATTAAAAAAGTGGTGGTAAAGATACTTTGACTGGGCATTATATCTTAATCTTTTTAATCTTTCATCTGATTTGCTATTGATTTTGGTCTTTTCTATAACAAGGTGGTAATCTGACTGTATACAAACAGATGATTTAGAAATTAATTTATCAGTAACCCAACTTTTCCTGACTTAAGTTATATCTCCATCTATATCTATATTTATAACTATATCTATATAGTTACTTAGTACTTGTCATCCTTAGAGACAGTCGAGTATCTAGTGACTCTCTCCATGACTACAGTAATCATGATACTTTGGATCAACTATTCATGCCACCATCCAGGATTAGCTGGTAAACTATCATTAATAATATACTATGCTGAGGCACATGCCTTTAATGTGTTGATTAGCCTACTGATTCAAATAGCTAGTTTTATCATTAAAAACTTTTGTTTTATACCAAATTTTTGACATCAAAACATTTCTGGAAAATTTTGAAAAAGGGAAGGCCACAAAATATATTTGAGGAGCTTTACAATGTACACTTTTATTAGTGGTCTTGGATTGCATTTCAGGGGGAAAATGTTCTTTTTTTGTTAATACTTTCAATATCCTTTGTTCCTCCCTAGTCCCAAACACTTCCTTAAGATTTTTCAGGGGCTGGTACTATCCAATTTCACTAGTGAAGATACCATCTAAAGTGGATTTGATACTGTCTCTCAAATAAATTGGAAAGACTAATATAGTGCTACCTTCTCAGATATGGAAGTCTAGGGTAACAAAAAGTATATTGATGTTCTGGACAGGCAGGCAGGTTCTGCCAGTCACTGACTTAACTCAAGGTTGTGGAACAATTGCTTCTACTTCCCTAAGGGTTGGTTTCCCACTTTCGAAAACAAAGTAGGTAATAAATCATGCTTGACCCCTCACAGTTATATAATGAGAAAACATGAGGTAGAATTAGTCAGATTTCACTCCCTTTTCATATACTTCCATCAATGGAAGGAAAAGTGAGCTGTCATAAGTTGTGAGATATGGGACATGTATAAGACTCACTGTCAGTCAGTCAGTTGGTCAATAAACACTAATTAAGTGCCTACTATATGCAAGTCACTGTGCTAAGCTCTGAAAACACAAAGCAAGGCAAAAACAGTTTTTAGTTTCAAGGAGTTCACAGTCTAATGGGTGAGACAACATGTAAGCATATGTGCGTGTGTTTACACATATATATATACACACACAGGATAAATCAGAGATAATTGACAGGGGAAAGCATTAGCATAAAGGGGCAGCAGGAAAAGATTCCTGTACAAGATAGAGTTTTAGCTGGGACTTAAAGGAAGCTAGGATGTTGAGATGAGAAAAGAATTCTTGGGATGGGGGTGGGACATTTAATTAAAAGGCCTTGGATTTAGGAGATGGAGTATCTTATGTGAGGAATAGCAAATAGGTCAATGTTAGTGGATTGAAGAGTATGTGAGAAAGAATAAGATATAAGAAAACTGGAAAGGTCAAAGTCTAGTCTAGTTTAGAACAACTCAAGGGGAAGAAAAATCAGTGAGGAATAGAATCAAAAAAGGATCATTGAAGCAATCCTGTTTTTTATATTTTCTCCCAGTTAGGGATTAAAGCTGTTGTGGTGACCATTTTTTTTTTAATCATATACCTGACTAAAAAAATTCTAATATATATATATTCACTTCTAATTTGTGTATATTCATTCAGCTACAAATTGTTCATGCATATGAATATACTAATAATTATGTACATTATAAAATATACACAATTTAAAAAGAGATAAGATGAAATAATATTTAACCTTAGAGTAGAAACCTCTCCCTATCTTAGAAGAGGCTACTGCTAGAGTTTATTGAATAAGGGTTTACATGATCAGACCTGGACTAATCTTGAGGAAAATCACTTTGGTATCTGTGAGGAGTATCTTAGAGATTTGAGGGAGGGAGATAGACTAGGTGACTATTCTAATAGGTGAGAGTAATGAGAGTCTGAAATAAGGCAATGGCCTTATAAGTAGAAAGGGATGAATACAAGAGATGTTGTGGAAGTAGAATCTGTAAAACTTGTCAACTGATTGGATTGATGTTAACTCTTACTTTGTGTATCCAAGTCAGAAAATGTTTCCTGATTCCTATTTTGAAGAAGGATGTATAAGCCTATGTGGCCTTTGATAGACTGGTCTCACAATAAAACTTGATGTTACTCTTGGTGAACTTGTGAATTAGTGAAAGTCATCTGGAAAAAGTTGGGAGTTATGTGAGGCACATGACTAAAATGTTCATACCGGTAATCACTCTATTGAGAATAAAGCCCCAAGGAGGTCAAAGACAGATAAGATATAAAGAGTCCCATATGCCAGAATATTTATAGTAATTTTTTTTGTAGTAGCAAATAACTCCAAAGAGAATGGGTACCTATTGTTTGAGGAATGATCGAACAAATTATGGTATATAAATATAGTGGAATACTATTTTGCTCTAAGAAATAATGAATATGAGAAATTATTTTTTCTAGGTAATTTAATCATTTCATTAATATGGCTGGTGGGTTATTAATAAAATGAGGTCTATGCCCATATCACTCAGACCAAAGACCTCTTCCTCATGGTTAGATCTGGTTCATATACCTTTCCTATCACACGGTAGTCAAATCCAATTGGTTAGCATCACTTGGAGGTGGGTTATATTGAAGTCAGGGGATAAATGACTCCAGTAAAGATGACAATAGGGAGAAATGTAGAGACCCTCACTCAATCTGAGACAATGACTTCCACCTAGAACTGGTTTATGCTGGCCAAATCTCATCAGTAAAGGCTTTAAGCTTATCTAGATAAAAGAATCTGTCTCCACCTAAGGTTTCTTTTGTTAGCTTCTTTGATTTCAAAAAGTTTATAATCTAGTGGGGAGATAACAGATGTATGGAAATAACTCCTACAAATTTAAAATGACTTCAACAAATTAGGTTGGTCATAACAGCCCCAAAATTTGACTTATTGGACCTGACCTCCTGATGAATCTCTGCATTTAACTAGGCTGATCCTTGGCCAAAGAAATATGGCAGGCTTCCAGGACTATACTTGAAGCCTGCCTATCTTGGTAGAACCTGCCATCACACCTCTAGTGTGTGTTGGGTAGGTCTTTTAAAAAAATTTCCCTCCCATTTAGTTTTATTTTCCCAAATTACATGTAAATACAAATTTTGACATCAAATTTTTTTTAAAAAACTTTGTGTTCCAAATTCTCTTCCTCCCTCCCCCACAAGAACTCAAGCAATTCAATATAAGTTATACATGAGCAGTCATGCAAAACATTTCCACATTAGCCAGGTTGTGAAAGAAAACAGACAAAAACAAAACTTCAGATAATGGAACTAACAAGCAAAAAAATATTATGCTTCACTCTGTATTCAGACACCATCAATTCTCTCTCTGTAGATGGACTACATTTTTCATAAGACCTTCAGAGTTGTCTTGGATCATTGCATTGCTGAAACTAACCAAGTCATTCACAGCAGATCATCTTACCATATTGCTGTTATTTTGTATGCAGAACATTTCACATTGCAACAGCTCGTATAGGCCTTTTCAGGTTTTTCTGATAGCATCCTGCTCATTTTTTTATTAATAATAAACTATATTTATATAGAACTTTAAAGAGAAATTTCCTTACAATAAACACATGAGGTTGATTGTTGCAAGAATAATAGATAACATTTATAAAATACCTTATACCTGACAAAGAATTTTCTTCAAAATAGCTCAGCAAAGTAAGTACCATACATTTTATCATAATCATCATCAATCAATTCTCATCATTAATCCATCCTCATTGTCATCAATCAATCCCCGTCTTCATCCAATCATCATCAATTTCTCTGAATGTGAGAAATTAATGGAAATATGGTAAAAGTTGTTGTACTTAATGTATACTCAGTCAGCTAAGCAGAACAAAGAAATAATGTAACCAATGACTAAAATAATAGAAATGAGGGGAAAAACAGCAACTGATTAATTGTAGTGATCAGTCTTGGTCTCAGAAAACAAATAATGAAATATACTTCCCTCTTCTAGGTAGATATAAAGGGACTATTGGTGTGGGATGTTGAATATATTGCAGGGACAACCATTTTCTTTATTGCTTTAAATTACTTTTCTTTATATATGAGGATCATTTGGCATGAATAGGCACTATTATCTTGGAATATGACTTGCCATGAAAACAAAAGTCATAAGTAAAATATAAAAATAAAATTTTTAACCTGCTGTGATGCTAACACATGGAGAAGTAGAACTTGTGGTTTTCACATTGCTTCGACTTTTGAGTAAGGAACTGAAATAATATGGAATCCAAGAGAGACTCATTAGGACTAAGGATTTTTGGCAATTTTAAAAAATATGGAGCCCTGAATTATATGTAGGCTACTATCTTGGAAAATACCATATAAGTAAGGTATTATGTCTGAAAAATTCAGAGATGGAGATTGTGACCATGATTTGATAATGCTATTTCATTAAAGGGATATTTAAACACAAACTATTATAAACAAATGAATGCCTTTATTAAACTTATAATGCACAAATTATAGTGAGGTATGCCAAGAAATGGGGAAGGAGTGTAGAAAATGAGGGAAGAAGCTTGCCAAAGATAAAAATTAAATCACTTCGTAATTTTATCTCGGATTAGCTCTGATCTCCCCTCCTCCCAGAGATGATAATAGTAATCAATCTCTCCATCTTGCAAATGTTAACCAAAAGAGACAATAGTCACATATCTAACCTAGCAAGCCTTTTATTGACAAACTATGGTGTGGCAAGGGGGGTAGATCTATATTTCATACATACTTTAATAGAATTTTAGAGTAGGCAAAAAACCCCAGAAAACATTTGGACCAAGGCTTCTTAACCTTTTCCCACTCATGACCCCTTTTTGCCCGAGAAATTTTTTACATAACCCCAGGTATACAGATATATAAAATAGGTATGCATAATATTTTACTGCTGCCAAATTTTTCATGACCTCCCCACATTCAGTTGTGTAATCCCATATGTGGGTACACCGCACAGGTTAAGAAACTTTGATTTAAACAAGTGTTTCACAATATTTTTTGTTCCATGAGCCCTTTTCAATAGCAACAAAAAAGTACTGTTTAGTCCAGAGTCATTTGATATACTGGTCATAATATTCTTTATAATTATTTACCACTTAAGACACCATTAAAGAACTTCTAGCACAAACCTCTTTGATTGCCATCATGAACCCAAGAGGTCCATGAATCCCTAAGGGAGAACTACTGATCTAGACCAACCTCTTTCCTTCAACAATAACCTTGAGAAATATTCATCAATCTCCACTTGAACAACTCCAGTTGTAAAGAAACTTATGTAGGGGAACTACCTCATGAGAGAGTTTATTCCTTTTCCACATAGCTTCCTTGGATTTTGATAAAACCTGGAGTAACAAAGCATCAAAGAATGAATCTAATCCCCCTTCCTCATGACAAGTTTTCTAATACATGAAGACATCTATCACATTCTTCTCTATATCACTCTTCCAGGTCCAACAAGCCAAAGTACTTTCAAATGTTCCTCATATGATGTGGTTCTCAGTCGCCTTTCCATTCTACTTGTCTTCCTCTAGATGGGCTCCAAGTTGGTACTTTCTTTCGTAGAAGTAATTTTCAGAACTGAATAGAATATTTCAGTTATGATGTAATATAAAGTACAAAATAAAATTGAGACTTGCTTCTAGCTCTGGATACCATATTTCAATTGCTCCAGACAATATCACATCAACGATTGCGGCAGTCAGATCTCATTATTGAGCTTGAAGGCAATTAAAACATTGTTGCTCTTTTCACATGATCTTCAATTAAGTTCTATCTCTTTTTTCCTGTGGTTGTGTAACCAATATTTTGAACATAAGGGGGACTCTTTACATTTATCTATTTAGGTTTATCTTATTGGAATCAGTTATCAAGATATTTGATAACTACCAAGATAACTATGAACCCACCAAGATATATTTGAGCCCTATAGTCATTGTTATCATTCCTATTAGCTGTCTCTCTCAATTTCATGTTATCCACAAATTTAATAAGCATCTATGTCTTCATTTAACACAGAATTAAAATTTTGTAAGGTCAAGGGTAAGAAGAAATTCATGTAATGCTAGATCCTAGATACTTCCCTTCAGGTTAACACTGATTAACAACATTTGTGTCAAATCATTCAACCAATCAATAAAAAGTACACCTGACTACCCTTTTCAATATTGTCTTTAAGGAGAATTTTGAGAAAGGGGTTGGCCCATGGTAAGCTCTTCATAAATTCTTCATTGACTGTTTGGTTGATTCATCAAGTATCCTGCTGAAATGCATATATGATATTTCTATATGATATCTTCAATCCATGATGAAAATGACATTATCAGAAAAGGAAATGAAAGGTACTTGGCAGATGTTTTCCCAGGGGAATATATACTGGCTTCCAGTGATCATCATCTCTTTTACATATTCATAACTATCTACAAATCATAAATCCACTTAAAACTCATTCTCCTTGACCTGGAGAGCCAAAATACTTCCACTAATTAGGGAATCTTTGGGATTTACAAGCTCACCTTTTGAAATGAAATCACCAACCATTCTGTTTCTACTTTTTGGTTGTATTTTTTTCTTAATTGAGGTTTTCCCCTTGTGTTCTGATTCCTCTTTTACAACATGACTAATGCAGAAATATGTTTAATGTGATTGTAAATTTAATAATCTGTATTAGATTGCTTTCTGTCTGGAGGAGGGGGAAGAGAAGGGAGGGATGGAGAAAAAATTTGGAACTCAAAGTCTTATGGAAACAAATGTTGAAAACTATCTTTACATGTAACTGGAAAATAAAATAATTTTATGATAAAAAAGAAATGAAATTACCAGCTAAGAAATAATGTCACCAAATAATCCACAACTTTTTGTGATTTATTTTAATCAAATAAGCAGATTATTTAATAGGTTTTAGATTTTTTTACAATCTAGAAAGGGGACTAAAAAGAGGAAATAATTTTGGAATGTGGGACAATTTGAGGAAACAAACCTAGTTAGCTACTAAGTTTCTTTCCTTTGGTAGCCAGAGTATGAGGCAGCTAAATGGCATAGTGGATAGTGCAGTAGGCTTGGAAGCAGGAAGGCTGATCTTCATGAGTTCAAATTTGGCCTCAGACGCTTGCTAACTGTGACCATGGGCAAGTCACCTAACCCTGTTTGCCTCAGTTTCTTCATCTATAAAATGAGTTAGAGAAGGAAATGGCAAACCACTCCAGTGTCTAGGTCAAGAAAACCTCAAAGAGGGTAATAAAGAGTCAGACACAATTGAAATGATTGAACAGAAGCAGCAAGAATATCATATCATATCATATCATGTCGTATCATATCATATCATATAATATAAAAACCTCAGGCCCCTAGAAAGTAAGGGAGAGGAGGTCATCCATGATCTGCTAATTAATTTTTGTAGTCTTTTGAACTTTGCATCTTTTGACACTATTAACCACGAAAACATTCTTTTCTCCCTCCATTTTAAAGACATCATAGGCTTTCCCTCTGTCTTTCTATCTGTTCTTTTTTGGTCTCTTGGATTTTATCAACTCTTAAATGTGACTGTTCCTCATGGGCCTGTCCTTGGCTCTCCCCTCCTCTTTTCTCCTTTCCTTCTGTCCTCTCCTCTCCTCTCCTCTCCTCTCCTCTCCTCTCCTCTCCTCTCCTCTCCTCTCCTCTCCTCTCCTCTCCTCTCCTCTCCTCTCCTCTCCTCTCCTCTCCTCTCCTCTCCTCTTCTCTTCTCTTCTCTTCTCTTCTCTTCTCTTCTCTTCTCTTCTCTTCTCTCTCTGTCTCCCCCTCCATTCTTCCACTAATCTCATTTTTTCTGATGACTTCAACTACCATTTCCTTGTGCAGTTCATAAAATACTAGACTGAGTTGGGAAATTGTTGTTGTTGTTCAGTTGTTCAGTCATGTCTGGCTTTTTGTGACCCCATGGACCATAGCATGCCAGGCCCTTCTATCCTCTACTATCTCCCAAAGTCAATGCATGCTCATGTTTGTTGCTTCTATGACGTTATCTAACCATCTAATCCTTTGCCACCCCCTTTTCCTTTTGCTTTCAATCTTTCTCAACATCAGGATCTTTTCCAATGACTCCTATCTTCTCATTATGTGGCAAAAGTATTTAAACTTCATCTTCAGTATTTGACCTTCCAGTGAGTAGCCTGAATTAATTTACGTATTGACTGATTTGACCTCCTTGTTGTCCATGGGATTCTCAAAAACCTTTTACAACACTACAATTTGAAATCATTGATTCTGAAGTATGGTGCTCAATTTTCCTTATAGTCCAACTCTCACATCCATACACTGCCACTGGAAAAACCATAGCTTTGACTATATTGACCCTTGTCAGCAAGGTGATATAATCCTATCTCAACTAGCTCTGTGCTGATGGGCGGGTTATTCAACTTTTCTAAGTCTCAGGTTTTTTTTTTTTCATTTGTAAAATGGAGACAATAATAGCTCAAATTTATATCACTTTTAAGGTTTGCAAAGTCGAAATGTGAATTTACTTAATCTTCTCAGCAACTGTGGGGGTAGGTGCTATTATTAACTACACCTAGTATGTGTTACAGATGCGACTTATACTCAGTTCTTCCTGATTCCAAGTCCTTCTATCTATGCTGTACTGCCTCTTAAAATCTATATTTCAAGTCCTTAACTGTCTCCTGAGCTCTATGATGACATCTTCAATAGTCTTTCTATTGATAGTTGGATTTTCATGTCATCTACAAACAGGACTGTCTAGATCAGTAATGCTGAGGTCAAACAGAAAAAGAGGGTGGGGTGGGCAGCTAGGTGGCACAGTGAATAAAGCACCGGCCCTGGATTCAGGAGGACCTGAGTTCAAATCTGACCTCAAACATTTGACACTTACCAGCTGTACCAGTGTTAGTATGATTCCCCATTGTACAGATGAGGAAAGTGAGGCAAAAAGGAGTTAAAAGACTTACCCAGGGTTACATAGCTTATAAATGTCTGAGGCCAAATTTGAATTTACATCTTCCTGATTCTAAGTGTTAAGTGTCTGAGGGTGGATTTGAACTCAGGTACTCCTGACTCCAGGGCCAGTGCTCTATCCACTGTGCCACCTAGCTGCCCCCCGCCACCCAATTATATTTTAATCCAGTTTAGGCTGCACTTAAAAGTGTTACAGGCCACAGGGCTGTGTGTTTTATCCCTCTGGTCTGGTCCGACTTTTGTAGTTGAGGAAAATCAGGATCGAAAAAGAGATTAAATGACTTATTTAGAAAGCTAATCTGTGAAAGAGGTGAGATTAGAATTCTGAGCTTCTTATCCTCAATTTTGACCTTTTTGCGACACCATGATTCCTGTTTGGTCATTGTCTTTCCCAACCCCTTATTTGTATAATAACAATAGGAACTAATATTTCTATTGCACTTACTATACACCAGGCACTATGCTGAGTGCATTACAAGTATATTCTCATCTGATCCTCAGAACAACCCAGGGAATTAGGTGTTAGTATGATTCCCCATTGTACAGATGAGGAAAGTGAGGCAAAAAGGAGTTAAAAGACTTACCCAGGGTTACATAGCTTATAAATGTCTGAGGCCAAATTTGAATTTACATCTTCCTGATTCTAGACTCAGTGTCTATCCACTGAGCCACCTAGCTGCCCTGTGTTAAATTGCTTTCCAACCCCTTGGCTTTTTTGATTTATTTTGTTTTTTACCCAGAACTTAGTTTCTACTCTGACCAATGCATTTATCTACCCTATTAGCTAGGGAAACAGTTGTATAGTGATAAGACAACTATGTCTCTGTTCTGAAGAACTGGGTTTGAGTTGTAGCAACTGATTGATTAACTTGGCAAAACTACAATACCTTTTAAACCTCAGTTTCCTCAATTATAAAATCAGGATGAAGATGAGCTAGATCACCTACTACATAGTATTGGAAGGATCAAATGAGATAATGTAGGTAAAATGTTTTATGAAGCATGCAAGTGCTAACCAAATGTAATCTGTTCTATAATTGCTCACCTGTGTTCCAGCATTTCATTCTTCTTATTGCCCATCAAATACTGTACTCTATCCTTTGGGTGTTGTAGCAAAGCAAACACCTGCAAAATACATGCTTATTCTCCTTTTCATAAACAAAAATGTCTTTAATTTTCAAATATGAAAATAATTTAAAGACAAAAGGATATGACACCTTCTATAGCATTTTTTATATCAGCAATTGAAAGTTTCCCTATGTGTTTCTGGAGCCATTTAATCTGAAGTTTGCATCCAGATGTTGTGAATCCATGTAGACACAGTATATGTGATATGTAATGATGCCAGCAGTGAGGGAGAATCATGTTCTCAATTCCACAATTATAGCTCCCCATCCTTACAAAGTAATAATGAAAACAATCAGCAGTTACCATTCTAAATATGTCAGACAAAGTGCAGGAGGGGAAACAGAGCTTATATTGATGTAGGCTTTGAACTCTGGGGTTGAGATAACATATGTTTGTCAATGGTACACTCATGGTTATCTCTATTTAGGGTTAACATCAAATTGTTACAAACATACATTAAAAAACCCCTTTGTTAGTCTGTATGAGCAAATCAGAATCTGGTCAAGAAATTTTATCTTAAAATTCACTTAGGTTTCAAAACGTAGGAAAACAAAATATTGCAAAACATCTTCACCTAGTTATTTGGCTAAATCCTATGCCCCCAGTATTGTAGCATATTAAGAACGTCATTTGTAGATGCCTTAGGACATTGCCTTATTTGTAAGCATACTCATAAATAACCAGGGAGTACTGTGGTGCAATGATAGTGTTTTTATTATCTATATGTTCCTGAGATGAAAGCCAACAGCAAAAATAATTTTGAATGGAAACTTGTTTGTAAAATCTTATGGAGAAAGATGACGGAAGCTCATGTACAATACCAGTTCAGAAAAGAGACATGCAAAGAAGGGTAAATGCCAGTTTAAAAAAGAATAGTGAGAAACCTCACTAAGAGAAATTATCTGTAGGGCATTTAAATAAAGAATTGGAAGACTAACAACAAACAAAAGAAAAGGGAAAAAATCTGCAAATATTTTTATAACAAATTTTACTCATTATAAAGGATGAGAGAACACTCGAACATTTGAACTTGAACTTCGCAGATCTGGATATATTTTTAGAATGTGAAGAAATGGCAGTACAAAGAAAAGAGATAGAAAAACAGAAATATCCACCCAAATATGCATAGGAAAAATCAGTGTGGAAGATGATATAGTTATGAGGACACTGAGAGATCAATTTAAAAGTATGCGAAGAAGTGGAAAATTCTGAAGACATGAATTACTGAGACTCATCAAAGGATATAGAAATCAAGGAAACATAGTGTGAAAATTGAACCCTAGGGGCAGCTAGATGGTGCAGTGGTTAAGCATCGGCCGTGGATTCAGGAGTACCTGAGTGCAAATCTGGCCTCAGACACTTGACACTTACTAGCTGTGTGACCCTGGGCAAGTCACTTAACCCCCATTGCCTGCAAAAAAAAGAAAAAAAAATTGAACCCTATAACAACTGAGATCAGTGAGCAGTCTCCTCTTGCTTCTATCTCTGAGACAGTTGCCTTGGGTCCCAACAGGAGCAGCTTGCAATAGGTGAAGGTCTTACAAAGTAAGAGGAGTTCTTAAGGTTTCTTTCATCCCTCAAATCTAAATGCTGTGTAATACTAGGGTCTTTCAATAAATTGTAAAAAACAGGATTTACATGATTAGTGGCTGTATGGTTCTGGACACTTTCTCCTTTCCCTATTTAATAAGCTTTTCTTTTCTGGACTTTTGCCCACTTTAGTCTTGTTTTCCTGTGACTACTTAGCTACATTCTTATTTTGCGCATTGTGCTGGAGGAATGGTTGGGTCTTAGAATGTGTGGCATTAGGGGCAGCTAGGTGGCGCAGTGCATAGAGCACCGGCCCTGGAGTCAGGAGTACCTGAGTTCAAATCCGGCCTCAGACACTTAACACTTACTAGCTGTGTGACCTTGGGCAAGTCACTTAACCCCAATTGCCTCACTAAAAAAAAAAAAAAAAAAAAAAAAGAATGTGTGGCATTGTGGCCTTGCCAAATCCCATCACTGCTTCTCATCTATATGTGAATTTTCTAATTTCCTATAAAATTTTTTGTGAAAAATGATTTGATTGGGGCAGCTTGATGGCGCAGTGTATAGAGCACCAGCCCTGGATTCAGGAGGACCTGAGTTCAAATATGGCCTCAGACACTTAACACCTACTAGCTATGTGACCCCGGGCAAGTCACTTAAGCCCAATTGCCTCACACACACACAAAAAGATTTGATTGTTAATATCAAACAAGACAAAACAGAGAGATATATATTCACCAACAATGTTCAACACTGACATGGAAGAATATCCAGAATGGAATTCAAGTTGAAGAGAAATTCCATACTAATAATGAGGTTGTCTAGATCAGAAGTGTCAAGCATGTTGCCCACAACACTTCCAAGTGACTCCAGGACCAGATTAAAATATAATGGGGGGCAGCTAGGTGGAACAGTGGATAAAGCACTGACCCTGGATTCAGGAGGACCTGAATCAGACACTTGACACTTACTAGCTGTGTGACCCTGGGCAAGTCACTTAACCCTCATTGCCCAGCAAAAAACCAAACAAACAAACAACAACAAACAAACAAAAATTAGAACCCCAAACTTTAAATAAACATGTTTATTAAAAATGTAATGAGGAAATATTTAACAATACAAATAAAATACAATAGAACATAGACAATGTTCACATATGGTTTTCTAAGATAATATCTAGCCTGTAGTGGTATGATTTAGTGGCCAATTTTTATTTAAATTTGACAGCACTGGTCTAGACACTACGGTTTGTACATGGTATTGTATTGGTTTCATCAAACCTCAAAATATTGAAGAGTCTGCTAAAAGATATTCATAAACATTCATGTGAATTCAATGAGAGGACTTTTTTTGGTTTTGGTTTTGTTTTTTTGCAGGGCAATGAGGGTTGCCCAGGGTCACACAGCTAGTAAGTGTCAAGTGTTTGAGGCCAGATTTAAACTCAGGTCCTCCTGAATCCATGGCTGGTGCTTTATCCCCTGTGCCACCCAGCTGGCCCAAAAGAGAGGATTTTCAGACATTCTTTTTTTTTTTTTTTTTAGTGAGGCAATTGGGGTTAAGTGACTTGCCCAGGGTCACACAGTTAGTAAGTGTTAAGTGTCTGAGGCCGGATTTGAACTCAGGTACTCCTGACTCCAGGGCCAGTGCTCTATCCACTGCGCCACCTAGCTGCCCCCAGACATTCTTGATGAAAAGATCTGAGCTGAATGGAAAATCTGACTTTCAAATACAAGATTCTAGAGAAGCATAAAAAGGTAAATAGGAAATTGAAATCATAAGGGATATTAAATAGTTAAACTGGTAAACTGTTTACATTTCTACATGGGAAGATGATACTCATAACTCATAAGAACTTTCTCATTATTAGGGCAAGTGGATGGACTATACTTAGAGGACACAGGTGTGAGTTGAATATGAAGGGATGATAGCTTTAAAAAATGAAACGAAGGTGTGAGAGAGGAATGCACTGGGAGAAAGGGAAAGGAAGAGGTACAATGAGGTAAAGTATCTCACAGAAAAGAAGCAAGAAAAAGCTTAGGGAGTAGAGGGGAAGATGGGGGAGGTGCTGGGGAGTGAGTGAACCTTACTCTCATCAGAATTGGTTCAAAGAGGGAATAACATACACACTCAATTGGGTATAGTAATCTATCTTACTGTGCAGGAAAGGAGGAGGGTAAGAGGATAAATTGGGGGTGATAGAAGGGAGGGCAGATTGGGAGAGGGGACAGTCAGAAATAAAACACCTTTAAGGAGGGAAAGGGTAAAAGGAGATAGAGAATAGAGTAAATGGCATTAAGAGGGAGTAGGATGGAGGGAAATTCAGTTAGCAATAGTAACTGTGGAAAAATTTTGAAGACAGTTTGTCTAATAAAGGCCTCATTTCTCAAACCCATAGACAACAGAGTCAAATTTAGTAAAATAAGAGCCATTCCCCAATTGATAAATGATCAAAAGTTATGAACAGTTTTCAGATGAAATAATCAAAGTTATCTATAGCCACATGAAAAAAATGCTCTAGATCACTATTGATTAGAAAGATGTAAGTCAAAACAATTCTGAATTATGGGACAGCAGAGGAAAATGGCAAATGTTATAGGGGATATGAGGAAAATGAGACATCCATTAGTGGAGTCGTAAACTGATTCAAACATTCTGTAGAGCAATTTGGAACTATGGTCAAAAGGCTATAAAACCATGCATACTCTTTGACCTAGTAATACCACTATTATGTCAGTATCTAAATAAAGATAAAAAACAAAAAGTTAAAGGAGCTATATGTACAAAAATATTTATGGCAGCCCTTTTCTAAAGCAAAGAATTCAAAAATGAGGAGAAGCCCATCAATTGGGGAATGGCTGAACAAATTGTGGGATGAGATTATGATGGAACACTATTATGCTTTAAGAAATGATGAGCAGGATGCTCCCAGAAAAAAACCTGGAAAGGCTTAAATGAACTGATGCAAAGTGAGATGTACTGTATACAAAGTAACAGCAATATTGCAAGATGATCAGCTGTGAATGACTTGGCTATTCTCAGCAATGCAATGATCCAAGACAACTCTGAAGGATTTATGAAAAATGCAATCCATCTCCAAAGAAAGAGGTGATGGTGTCTGAATACAGATTGAAGCATATTTTTTAGGTTTCTTTTTCCCAATTTTTTTGTCTGTTTTCTTTAACAACCTGACTAATGTGGAAATGTTTTGCATAACTATGAATATATAACTTATATTGAATTCCTTGTGTTTTTAAGGGAGGGCAGGGAGGTAAGAAGATAATTTGGAACATAAAGTTTTAAAAATGGATGTTAAAATTGTTTTTACATGTAATTGGGGGAAAATAAAATTCTTAATTAAAAAAGATATTCATAAACATTCAGAAAAATTTGGCTTAACTATTAGATAGGAAAAAGCAAATGGTTGAAGTATGCCTATTGTCTAGATTTTGATGTGCAGTTAGATGGAAAACTTATAGATCTTGTCCAGCTCTGTGTACAGGCAAAGCCAGACAACTCTGCAAATTGTGACTTCTGTCAGTTAAGAAAGTCTTCTCTGACCATTTGGAGATGATCTGCAGAGAGGAACAGCTCCAGGATGCCAAGTATCCTCCACAGAAGAGAAATTGTGCCCAGTGAAGGAGCAGCATGAGGAATCACAAGAAGAGAAAGAATAGTGAGGGTTTTCAGTGCCAGAGGTGTGAGTTGTGTGGGACCACATGCATTTTCTCAATGTGTGCCTCTCTACTAGTACACTCTATGTGTGTGCCCATTCTCACTAATGTTGTGTATGTCCCCAGTTTATGGGAGGAATTTTTTATAGCTACTGTTCTTGTAATGACATCTCCATAAAGGCTGTTGTTTTGTACTAATTGTGTCAACTGGCAGATTATTAAAGGCAAGTGTACTGGTGAGGTTCACGGAGTATATTTTTAGTCGAGTAGATCCATAGGGTACACTGAATGTGGAATTGTCATCCCCACTGTGACTTAACCTATGAATCCTAGCTGGGGGTTACCTTAGAAGTGCAACTGACCTATCTACATAGGAAAATGAAATGGGTGAACGATGTCTATTGTCCAAATTATGCTATCTAATTTGATAAACACCCCATAAAGATCTTCCATCAGCGTTTGTACTTTGTACAGACACTGAAAATGACCATCAGTTCAGCCAAGAATCAAACAAGGGAAAGAGTATGTATTGCTTCTGGGGAATTTTAGGATTCAATTTGATGATGCCAAGGATAAATCTTCAATTTTACTTATGTCATATCATAGTAAGCACTGAAGCCTTTTGTTCCATACTTATGATTTTATAATAGAAAAAGAAAGGCATAATGTTGATATTCTGAGATCCAGTCAATCAATCAATACACATTTATTAAGTGTTTCCTATGTGTTGATCACTATACTAAACACCAGGGGTACAAGAAAGGCAAAAAAATAATCCCTGCTTCAGATTATATTCTCTTACCTCCTGTGGAAGTTTCAAATGGATCTTCCTGATCTACCTCTTCAGAGTGATCAAATTGCATGATTCACTGTACAAAACCCTTGATTATCCTATGTCTCGAATTGGGTGTGAAGGAGGTGGAATTGTCTGGGGAATTCAAACCATTCTTAATCTGTCATCATGACTTAACTGCTCATAAAAGATGTCTTTTATGGGAAAATCATGTTGCTATTCCAGAAGGTAGTCATCAAACTATCTTGACAACATTACATGAATCACATCTAAGAACTGTTCACAGAAAAAAATATTCACTCAGAAACTTTACTTCATAGTGTTCACTAGATTCCAAGAGTGAAAATATTTTTTCACATACCCAGCTACTTAGAACACCATGCTAGTGCCCTCTACTTTTCTAAGAAACTCAAGTTTAAGTCATTTGAGAGAGTTTGGTTAAAAATTCATATTGATCATATCCAGCCTCTGACACTTGACACTTACTAGCTGTGTGACCCTGGGCAAGTCACTTAACCTTCATTGCCCTGCAAAAATAAAAAAATTCATATTGATTCTGGAGTCTCTTCTTGATTGTCATGTCCTCCTCATAGCTTAAATTGTAGGTAGTTCCACTTTAAACCTCTCCTGAAACAGTCATAGATTCAGAGCAGTTATTTGCAATGTTCAAGTTGCCTTTTACTATTATTTCTGACATTGGTTCTGCATTGTATTTATCTAAGTTGAGTTTAAGGAATTTGTGAACAGAAACCTTATGCAACCTGTCAAGATTCTTCCTCATCACTGTTTAAAAGAGGTCAAGCTAAAAGGATAGTGCAGATGACTAGGGATGCCCTGAAGGAGATTGTTGGAAGAGAGTTACTAGACAGGGCTTGCCAGGTTTCTTACAGCATCCCATGTTCTTCAATACAAGTTATTATAGCTATTATATTAATAGGCCAGTCTTTCAAGACTATTTCTCAGATGTTTCCATTAAGATTTATATGATGACTTAGAAAACAAGAATGGATTTTGAACTTATTCTCTTTTGGCAACTATTCTTCACCCATTTCTACCGCAAAAGATAACATGGGATTGGACCAACGTATATTGTTTCCACTATAATTGAGGCTACAGAATCTATGTTGTATAAGGTTCAGAACAGGCTAACTGGTAGAGCTTTGTCATGTCAATTATTTGTGAAAGTATCATTCCCATAATGACTTGTTTGACAATGGCATATCTGTAAATTGTTGATAACTTTCATGTTGTATCCCAAACATACCCAGGTAAACAAACAAATGTCTTAGAATGTGGTAGAATATCTTTCATGTGTTCCTATCCTATCACGGGTTCTTTTCCTAAGACCAATATGGTCATTATATATTTTACATGGGTTCTAATTTATTTTTCTATATTTCTCTCTCATTTCAGTGGCCCAACTGCCATGAGTTCTTAATAAAAATTTATTAAATAAGTTCTCCTAATAATTTTTTTCTTTATTTTTCTAGGAATAGAAGAAAGTGCATGTTGTGTGTGAGAGGGGAAGGAACTGGAGGAAGTGGTCACAAAATGGGAAGCAATTAATTGTTGTTGTGAATATAGATTGAATTTGGACAATCCGGACTATTTTATGAGCTGTTATGCTTGTTATTTTAAAATCTGACTTTTGATATGACATTTAGAGATCATAATTTTCATAGAGAGTGATACAATTACATACAAAAATATTATGTGAGAAAGCCTGATGAATTTAGAAAAGTGATACTATTCTGTTTCTCTTTCCTGAATCTTTTTCTTGGGAAACACTGTGCCTCCTCTTTTTGTTACCGGCAGACAAGAGGCAAAAGCATGGAAGGCTGCTCCCATAAACAATAGCTATCGTTAGTCCTGACTTTTCCCCCAAGACCCCTTGGGTTCCCTGGCAATATTTCTTTTCTTTCACCTCAACAACATACTTACTGTTCCTTCAGGGCAGCCCAGTACATGTGTTTTGGTACATAGCTAGCCTTTTACTATTGTGTGAGTGGATATTGATATAGAAATTGTTTGAGGTTGACTTTACTTCAGAAATTATTGTTTCCCATTGTTCAGTGAGACAGTTCAGGTGTACCAGTGGAAAACAATTTTTCTCACATGTTATTTTCTTCATTCCCATTTATTCTTAGTGTTTTTCAAGCTATGGCCAAAAGCTTCTTAACTATATTTTATTCAACAAGCCTTTATTATGTGCCAGATGCTGTTGTTGGTTCTACCATTTTAGGATTTGCATGCCATTTTCACCTTAGTTTCTCTTTCATTCTTCTTTGAATTTTGTTATTTCTTGGAACCTTCAGATATCAAAAGATTTCCATCATTCAAATAACTTGTTAAAAGTAACTATTCAGAATGAACATTTCCATTGTATCCCTCCAAATATTATAAATCAGAGCCGTTAGACTTTAAAGTCCTTGAGGGCAGGCTGTTATATTATTTCTCATGTAAACTCAATGTAAGAAAGGAGAATATAGGCTTGGAGTCAGAAAATCTTTATGAGTTAAAATCTGGCCTCAGACATTCACTAGCTGTGTGACCCTGAGCAAGTTACTTCATCTGGTTTGCCTCTGTTTCCTCATTTATAAGATAAGCTGGAGAAGGAAGTGGGAAACCATTCCAGTATCTTTGCCAAGAAAATCCCAGATGTGACCATGAAGAGTTGGACACTACTGAAAAACAACTGGACAACAACAATAACGCTTATATTCCCAGAGCCTGGGATAGTGCCTGGCCTATATAGTAGGTACTCAATAAGTATTTCTTGAATGGTAAATTAATATTCATATTTCCAGCTCCTAGTAGAGTACCCTGCATGTAGTAGAAACTAAGAAAATGTTTGCTTCACTCATATTGAACTACAGCACTTGCATTACTTTATGTGGCAGTTTCAATGTTTCTTTTTCTCTTCAGTGACCCAACTGGCATGAACTCTTCCCTGGCTTATTTTTATTTCCACTAATTTCCCTTTATAATTGTTTTCTTTATTTTCTTAGAGGTGGAAGAAGTGTATTGTGTGTGTGAGAGAGAGGTGGGGGGAGGCTGGAAAAAGTAATCATGAAATGTGTAAGCAACTAATTACTGTTGTTAACATAGACTGAACTTGGACTATTTTCTGAGCTTTTGTGTTAGTTATTTTAAAATCTGGCCTTTTGAAATCTTGCAAAACCAAATTGGGTTATTGAAAAAATGCTCCTTTGACACACAAAGAAATAAACCTCATCACTATTTAGATGAAAGGTAAGAAGAAGTGGAACATCACATTGCCTGTTACTTATTTTTAATACTATGTCACTTTGGGCATGCCATTGGTAAAGTGGTTGATGCAAATTCTGCTAAAAAGTAACTTACTTGAGAAAACTATTCATAAACACCTAAATTCTCTAATATTTGAACATACTAAATACAGTTAACTATCACCTAATATTGTCTTTTTTTTTTTTAAGTGAGGCAATTGGGGTTAAGTGATTTGTCCAGAGTCACACAGCTAGTAAGTGTTAAGTGTCTGAGGCCGGATTTGAACTCAGGTACTCCTGACTCCAGGGCCAGTGCTCTATCCACTGTGCCACCTAGCTGCCCCAACCTAATATTGTCTTCACCAAAGTCATTTTACAATAAAGTCAGTAATATTGTAGCTGAATTTCAATATATTAATAGTATTTTATATTGTGCTTCAAGATGTGTAACATGTTTCATATATGTTGTTATTTTGTCCTCATCACCCTGTTAGATACTACTATTATCCTCATTTTACAGTTGAGAAAACAGAAGGTATAGACAGTGACTTGTCCAGGGTTGCACAATTGGTGTCTACAGTAAGATTCAAACCCATATCTGCCTAACTTCATGTCCAGGACTCAATGCACTGAGCCAACTAGCTGCTCCAGTGTTATCTATTCACTATAAAACCATTAAGCCAATTGACCATTTATGAAATTGTTCCTTTAAAATTAAATATCCCCCAGAACATGGTTTCACTTAACAACAGGTTTTCTTGTAACCAATTATTGATTTTGGGTAGGATATTACCTGGAAACTATTGCCAACATTCCTTTTTTTTTGGATAATAGAAGATAATGGAAGCTGGAGCCATTATTCATAAGGTCATACTAGGTTTCAGAGACTTTAGAGAGGTACCTCTGCCTTCAGCTAGTGATATGTAATTTGCATTGCACTTTTTTTTTCTGAAGACAGAAATTATGAAAAAAGAAACTCAAGATTAAGTTATTATTTTAAAAAGTAACTGGCCACTCTCATTCCATGTCTTTCAATCATGAGAATGTTTAAACTGTGCTGTCATTGAACATAAGGGCAAATGAAAGACCCTGGTGCTCTATTATTCATGACCTCGGCATTCCCCTATCCTGAAACTCCAGAGTTTACTGTATTGTGTTGAACTGTTGAATTGTTGTTGAGCCATAATGATACCATGCACGATTGTTGTTTGTCCTTTGTTCTTTTGGGGGGAGGGGGGCAAGTGTAATGAGGGTTAAGTGATTTGCCCAGGGTCACACAGCTAGTAAATGTCAAGTATCTGAGGCCGCATTTGAACTCAGGTCCTCCTGAATCCACTGCATCACCTAGCTTCCCCCTGTTTATCCTTTGTTCTTGAAGAGGACTGTGACATTGGGGTGATGTCATGACTTGCAGTGAATTGGATTTAAGTGATGGTAGGGCTGTGCAAGGTTATCAACCTCACTCTCTCCTCTAGAGTCATCTGGATCTAGAAACAAGATATATATCAGGATGATTGAAGGTGGCCCTGGAAGTTTCAAGGCAATTGGGATTAAGTGACTTGTCTAGGGTCACACAGCTAGTAAGTGATAGGTTTGATTTCTTTTTCTAAAACATAGCTGTTCATATCCTTTGACCATTTATCTTTTGGGAAATAGCTCATTTTCATAGATTTGACTCAGCATCCTATATATTTTAGAAATGAGGTCTTTATCAGATAAGGGTACTGTAAAAACTTTTGATATTACTTCATTGTCTATGGTACCTTTAAGCAAAATGTAGTTCCCGTGATTGTATCTTTTAATTAGGTCTAGTTTTGCTTTTGCTTTGTCTGTGATCATGATTTCTACGCCTGCCTTATTTTACTTCAGCTGAAGCCTAATAGATTCTTCTCCAGCCCTTCATTTGAACTCTGTGTGTATGTGTCTCTTATACACAATATATTGTTCAATTATGATTTATAATCCATTCTGCCATTCATTTCTGTTTTATGGATGAGCTCATCCTATTCATGTTCCCAGTTATGATTAGTAACCATGTATTTCCCTCCAACCTATTTTCTTCAGTTTATTTTTTTCTTTTTGTCCTGTCTCTCCTAAAAAGTTTATTTTACTTCTGACTACTGCTTCCCTTAATCTATACTCCCTTTTATAATTCCCTCTGTCCCATATCTCTAATTCCATTTCACATTTATTTCCCTGTTGAATTAGATGGATTTCTATACCAAACTCACTCTATGTGTAAGTCTATTCTTCCCTCTTTGAATGGATTCCAGTGAGAGTGAGGTTCAAGCATTACCTGCTACCATTCCTCCATCTCCTCCTTCAGTATAAAAGCTCTTCCTTGCATGCCTCTTTTTTAAAGTTTTTTTTTTTTTAATTTCAATTTTATTTTTAATTTATGGAATAAAACAAGTATTTCTCTAACATAGAACAATAAAAAGATGATTGTACTCCAAATGTACTATGAAATTCCAAATATACTATGTACAACTCCAAATATACTATGTACAACTTACTATTCCTTTCAAATGTACAACAAAATTTTTGTGTAAATTTCCTTTTCTTCCCTCCCCCCACCAAAGAGATAGTTACCATTAGGTACAAATGAGTGTGTGTGTGTGTGTGTGTGTAAAATTATTCTCTATATACTTCTATTTATCAGTTCTTTCTCTGGAAAGTGTCTTTCTTCACACGTCCTTTATAGTTAATTCGGGTATTTGTAACAAACAATATAACTTATTTATTCAATTACAATATTCCTGAAGAGTTTTCATTTTGGGGGTCTCTTTCAGGAGGTGATAAATGGATTATTTCCATTTCTATTCCATCCTCTGGATATAAGATCAGTTTTCCACGGGCAGTTATGCCTTGATAATTTCTTGTAATATGATATATAAGCTGTTTCTTTGATCACAGATTTCAGGTTGCCTAAGAATTCTTAAATTCAGAGACTCCCAGGGCAGAGCCAAGATGGCAGAGGAAAATCAGTTAGCTCTCAAATTCATGACACAATTGCTCCAAAAAACATCCAAATAATGCCATAGGACAATTCCGGGAGCAGTAAAATCCATAGAAGAATGTGCTGAAATCATTTTCCAACCAAGGACAGCTTGGAAGGTCAGAAGGAAGGAGATGCTGTGAGAAGACAGGAGTAGAGCCCAACCCCACAGTCACCCTGACAGAGATCCAGTCCCAGGAAGTCCTCGCCAGAGAAATAGACCCCCAGAGCCTCTGAATCAGCTGCGGCACCAGCGTCATTTGGAACTAAGCTCACAGTCTGGTGAGAAGACTGAGCCCTTGGCAGGGGCGAGATTATGGGGTCTATGCTGGTGCTGAAGCAGAACTTGGATTTTTCACCACTGCTGGGAATCAGGAGGTAGACTTGAGTAGCAGTGGCCCAGGTGGGGGAGGAGCACAGGCTCATCAGAGCTGACAACCACAGCACATAAAGCTGGTTGATTAGCAAGTTGATCTGGGGTCATTTACGGACCAGGGAACAGGCCAGGCTAGTGAAGAACCTGCTCCTCCTTAAATCATACCACCTGGGACCCTCCTGAAGTTTGGGATAGTGCAGCCTGGAAACAGTGCCCTACTTTAAGGAGCTAAAAGTCAAGTAAAAGAAAGGCAAGATGAGCAGAAAGAGAAAGGTGAGGACCACAGAAAGTTTCTTTAGTGACAAGGAAGATTGAGGTGCACCCTCAGAGGAAGATGTCAAGTCAGGGCCCCTACATCTAAAGCTGCCAAGAAAAATATGAATTGGTCTCAGGCCATAGAGGTGCTTAAAAAGGACTTTGAAGAAAAAGTTAGAGAGGTGGAGGAAAAAATGGAAAGAGAAATGAGGTTGATGCAGGAAAGACATGAGAAAAAAGTCAACAGCTTGAAAAGCCAAATTGGCCAAATGGAAAAGGAGGTACAAAAGCTCTCTGATAAAAATAGTTGCCTAAGAATTAGGATTGAACAAGTGGAAGCTAGTGACTTTATGAGAAACCAAGACATAATAAAGCAAATTGAAATGAATAAAAAAAAATAGAGGGCAATGTGAAATATCTTCTTGGAAAACCTGTTGACCTGGAAAATAGGTCCAAGAGAGATAATTTGAAAATTATTGGTCTACCTGAAAACCACGATTAAGAAAAGAGCTTAGATATCATCTTCCAAGAAATTTGTCAGGGAAAACTACCCTGATATTCTGGAAACAGAAGATAAAATAGAAATTGAAATTATCCACCAATCACCTCCTGAAAGAGATCCCAAAAGGAAAACTAGTAGGAATATTATAGCCAAATTCCAGAGATCTCATGTCAAGGAGAAAATATTTCAAGCTGCTAAAAAGAAAGAATTCAAGTACTGTGGAGCCCCAGTCAGGATAGCACAAGATCTAGCAGCTTCTACATTAAAGGACTGGAGGGCATAGAATATGATATTCCAGAGGTCAAAGAAATTGGAATTACAACCAAGAATCACCTACCCAGCAAAACTATCATAATCTTTCAGAGGAAAAAATGGGACTTCAATGAAAAAGAGGACCTTCAGGTATTCATGATGAAAAGACCTGAACTGAATGGCAAATTTGACCTTCAAATACAAGACCCTAGAGAACCATAAAAAAATTGGAGTTGGGGGACATACTTGGGGTTGTGCAGTGGGTGACTATCTTGTGTCTGAGGCCAGGTTTTGGCTGGGATCCCCTAGGTCCAGGGTGGATGCTTTATCCACTGTCGCCTAGCTGCCCCATGATGACATCTTTAGGGTAAAATTGAGGGGTGAGGGGAATGCACTTGGAGAGGGGGAAGGGTAGAAGTATCATGGGATGAAATCCCACATGAAAGAAACAGGAAAGGGCTTATGGAGTGGGGAAAGAGATGGGGAAGGAGCAGGGCAGTAATGAATTTTGCCCTCATCATAATAGGATGGAGTAATCTATTTAATCTGGGCAGTAAATGATCTTAATGCTCATCAGAATTGGCCCAAAGACCTCAATTTTATCAGAATTCGCTCAAGGAGGGAATAACATACACACTCAATTGGGTGGAGTAATCTGCCTAACCCTGCAGGAAAATAGGAGGGGAAGGGGATAAAGAAAGAGAGGCAAAAGAAGGGAGGGCAAATTGCAGGAGGGGACAGACAGAAGCAAATCCTTTATGAAGAGGGATAGGGTAAAAAAAGATAGAAAATAGAGTAAATATCATGAGGAAGGGAATAGGATGGAGGGAAACAGTTAACAATAGTAATTGTGAAAAAGAGAAAAGGGGGAAAAATTGTACAAAAAATATTTATAGCAACTCTTTGTGGTGGCTAAGAATTGAGAATCAAGGGAATGTCCATGAATTGTGGAACGATTAAAGAAGCTGTGGCATATTATTATAGTAGAATGGTATTGTGCTATAGGAAATGACAAACAGGATGATCCCAGAAAAACCTGGAAAGACTCATATGAACTGATGTATAATGAAATAAACAGAATTGGGAGGACGTTGTGCATAGTGACAGGAGTATTGTTCATTGAGCAATTGTGAATGACTTAACTACTCTCAGCAATACAAGGATCCAAGACAATCCCAAGGGACTAATAATGAAGCATAGTATCCACCCTCATAGAAAGAATTGATAAAAAGAGCACTTGTGGATTGTACATATATAACCTATATCAGATTGGTTGCTACCTTGTGGAGGCAGGAGGAAAGGGAGGGAGGGAGAAAAATTTGGAACTCTAAATCTTATGAAAATGAATGTTGAAAACTACCCTTACATGTAACTGGAAAAAATAAAATAGATGGTTTTTGCAGTGAACAAAAAAGAATTCTTAAATTCTCTCCTTGATCTATTTTGCAGATCAGTTGTTTATCCAATAAGATATATCCATTTTTCTTCCATTTTAAAAAATTATTTTGATTTTGCTTTTTTGTTTCTTGATGCCTCATGGAGTCATTAGTTTCCACTTCCTCAGTTCTAATTTTCAAGGGATATTTTCTTCAGTGAAATTTTGTACCTCTTTTTCTGTTTGATTGATTCTATTTTAAAGGTGTTCTTTTCTTTAATATTTATTTTGCCTCTTTTATCAAGCTGTTAATTCTTTTTAAAAATATACTTTGCTTGCATCGCTCTCATGTCTTTCTCAGTTTTCTTCTACCACTCATCTCTTTAACTCTTAGAAATTCTTGTTGGGGTTGGGTCAATTAGCATTTTTTTTCAGGCTTTGGCTCAAAGCTGTTTTCACATTATTGTCTTCTTCTAAGTTATGTCTTAGTCTTTCTTACCACTATAATGACCTTTTGTGGTCAAGTTCTTTTTTGTTGTTTGCTCACTTTTCTTGCCTATTCCTTGGCTTCGGATTTAATGTTAAAGTTGGGTTCTGCTTATCTAGGGGTGGGGAGGCACTATCCCAAGTGTCAAACTTTTTGTGCTACTATTTTCAGAGCTAATTCTGGGGGTCCACAAGATCTTGGTGTTTCCAAGGTGGAGTGATATGTGGAGGGGAGTAGTTAAGGTTCTCTTGGTCTGCATTCTGGTCTTTACCCAGGAAGGTTCCTACTCCTCTGCAGCCATAAGCACTAGCGCTGCTCCTCTTGCACCTGGAACTGTGACCAGGTCCCCTGATCTCCCGCAGTTGTAAATGCTAGTGCTTCTTTCTGTCTTGGAACTGAGACCAGGGTCCCTATTCCCTTGTGACTGACCATGAGTGCTCCCCTCTGCTCTGGAACTTCAACCCAGTACTGCTTATGGACAATAGAGTTGCCAATCAATGCCAGCTTCACCCAGTGCCAGTAAAGGGTTCCCTATAATCTCTGATTCCTTTATTGTCTCTGTGCTGAGATCTCCTAAAGCTGCTGCTGCTGCCACCACTGTTGTAGCCACTTGTAAAACCCACCACTAAGTGCTTCTGTTCTCCAAATTGAGCCCCCACCCTGGTGTCATAGACCTTCCCTGCCAACTTCCTCATTTTTTTTAAGCTAGAAAAATGTTTCACTCTGACCTTTCATTGGCTATGGCACTCTCAAATTTGATTTGAGGCATTATTTTAAAGTTATTTGGAGGGGAACAATTGAGAGAATTTAGTTGGGTTGCTGCCTGCACTCCACCATCATGACTCTATCCCCCAGAATCTTCTTCCAGTCTGATTTCTGCATCCTTGCACATAATTTCATGAAAATATCAAGAGAATAAATGTGAATATCTAATATGAGCCTGTTTCACACCATTAGTAATGGGTGATTCATCAGACATGATTCAATCATTATAACCAGTCACATCTTCATGAAATAACCACAAGTTCTATGGGCGCTTTTCTAGGCAACAAAGCATCCTCTGGCCTGACTAATGGTATCAAAACCTTTTGAAAGTTGATGAGTTCAGTGTACAAATATTGACTCAATACCTTCACTTATCTTACATCTGGTGCACTCAAAAGATCCTGAAGGCCACATCTTTCATCTTCCTATTACTTTTTTTTTAAAGTATGGTCTCATTTGTATGATGACTCATGCTCTTTTATTTTTCCCAGATTCATCCATTTCTCTCAGCAAGTACCCCTTCAAGTGAAGGCTCTTATTTTATTTGGCATTTAAATTTAAATTTTATTGATTTTTTAAAAATTGCATCATCTTCATTTCTACTCAGCAAGCCATCTCTTATAACAAAGAATAAAAAAGAAAGGCAAAAGAACAAGCAAGTAAGTACCTACTATGTGTCAGGCACTGTAAAAACATTTCACAAATATTATTGCGTTTGATCTCCAGGACAATCCTGTGAGGTAGGCACTATTATTATCCCCATATACAGTTGAGGAAAGTTGGATGGGGCTAGACTCCAAATCTAATACTCTATCTATTCTACCACCTGGCTGCCTTGAAAGAGGAAATAAAAGCTATTCAGCAAAACTAATCAAGACATCAGCCAATTCGACAGTATATGAAGTTCCACAGCCATAATGCCAAATGCTACAAAGAAGAGAAATGGTTTTATTTGTTGTTGTTTTTTTTCATCTCTGGAGCCAATGCTTAGTCATGATCATTAGACAGCAGTACATGGCTGTTCTTTTCCATCACATTATCATAGCTATTGTGTATATGGTTTTTAGGTGCTGCTTACTTAAGTCTGTATCAGTTCATTTGTTTTCCCATACTTCTTTGAATTCCTCATATACGTCATTTCATACAGCATAGTAATACTTTATTACATTCATGTACCATAATCTGTTTAACCATTCATTAGTTCTACCATAAAAAAGTTCTGTTAAAAAATATTTTGGTGAATATGGAATTTTTATCTTCTTTCTTTCCTTTCTTCTTTCCTTCCTTCTTTTCCCTTTCTTTATTTCTTCCCTTCCTTCCTTCCTTTCCTTCTTTCTTTCTTCCTTCCATCCTTCCTTCCTTCCTTCCTTTTTTCCTTCCTTCTTTCCTTCCTTCCTTCCTTTCCTTTCTTCTTTCTTTCTTTCCTCCTTTCTTCCTTCCTTCCTTTCATTTTTTATTTTCTCAGGAGATCTCTGGATTAAAGCACGTGGACATTTCAGTCATTTAAAAAAAAAATAGTATAAAACAAAGCTTTCCATAATGTTTGGAGCCATTCACAGATCCACCAAGAGACTACTCATGTATCCATCTTTCTACAGCCCCTCAGACATTGACTCCTCCCATCTTTTGTCATATTTGCCAACTTATTACGTATGAGGGAAAACCTCATAGTTGTTTACTTTTCATTTCTCTTAATACTGGCAATTTGCGGCAGTATTTCACATGGTTGTTAATAGTTTGCTCTTCTTTTGAGGACTATTCAAACAAAGGCATTCATTTTCAAGAGTGCTACTAGACACCCTAAGAACAAGCAGTTCTAACTGGCTCCACTTAGCAAATCAACCTATGAATTTGGTCTCATTAATATTCCAGTCAACCAATGAAATTTAGGTGACTTTTAGATTCGATTTCTCCCTTTGCTTTTCTCTTGGTGTAGTCTTCTCTATGAGGCAAAGCAATGAAAACAGTTCAACTTATAATTAGTCAGGGAACAAACAGTTCACTTAGATTTGCACTTTGGGAGTTTTGTCATGACATGTTAGGGCACATAAAGGAAGACAGTGTGTAGAATAAAAAAGGTAAGAGTCCTTCTGTTTGTTCTACTTGGTCAGAATCCATATAAAGTAGTGTGCTCAGTTCTGTATGTCATATTTTAGAATACACATTAATCAAATAGATATCTTATAGGAGAGGCTGCCCAGGATTATAAAAGGCATCAACACCATCATCAGCATTAGCATTTATAGAGCACTTTGAAGTTTGCACAGTGCTTTACATTTGTTAACTCATTTGATTCTCACAGCAACTCTGAGAGTTAAGCTCTTATTATCATCTCCATTTTACAGATGAGGAAACTGAGACAGAAAAATTAAATGACTTCCCCAGGGTCATACAACCTCAGACAGGATTAGAACTCTGGTCTTTCTGCCCAGGTCTCACACTCTATCATGCTACCTTCCTGCCTCATTACGTCATGCCATAAGGATTGGTTGAAGGAACTGTGGATGTTTTGCCTGAAGAAGAAATTTGGAGGTTTCAGCGTGTGGGGAGGGGGGGCGGGGTTAAGCATAGTAGTTGTTTTCAAGTATTGGAAGAGGATTTAGGTGGAACTAGGGATAATGGATAGAAGTTATAAAGAATCAGATTCTGGCTCAGTATAAAGAAGACTTCCTCAGAAGTATATCTATCTATCAAATATTGACTGAGCTGGCTCAGGAGGTAATAGGTTCTCCTTCATTAGAGTCCATTAAGTGAAAGTCAGACCATCCCAGAATTGTAAAAGTTGAGTTAGAAGGAATCCTAGCCACCATCTTGTTCAATCCATACATTGAATAACTCAACTATGATATAGATTATAGGTGGTTCTCTAGTGTCAGCTAGAAGATGAGGAACCCATCACCTTTTAAGGTAGTCTGTTATTAGATGTCAGGATCATTGTAAAGGAACCAAATTGAGCCAGTGTACCTTCATGATCCCCTTCAGCTCTCTACTTCTGTGATACTTTGATCTCTATTTCCTTTGGTGCTTACTGAAGAACTCACATAATAGTAGCTAAATAAAATGTTTATATTATTGCCTGTAAAACATTATAAAGTTACTGGTATAAATATATAGTGAGTCAGCCTTGGTACATTTATTTTTAAATTTTTTTTAAAGACTTGGTTTCCCTCTCTTGCCCAAGCTGAAAATGAAGGAGCTACTCTTGAGCCTGCTCTGTTTCTGAACTAGGCTGGCTCACACCTACTTAGGCAATATATTTCCCTCCACCACTCTATAGAGTTCACCGTATTAATGCCAAATCTAATCACCAAATCACCAAAACACCAAATTCTTAGCTCACTGCAGCTGAGAACTCCTGAGCTGTAGAGATCCACCAGCTAGAGATAGCTATGTAGCAGTGGATTGAGCTCTGGGCCTGCAGTCAGGAAAATCCTAGTTTAAAGCCTGCCTCATATATCTATTAGCTGTATGACTTTGGGAAAGTTACTTCACCTCTGTTTCCCCCAGTTTCTTCACCTGAAAATGGGAATAATAGTGTCTGCCTCCCAAGAGTATTGTGAGAATTAAATGAGATATTGGCAAATAATTTCATAAATCTTAAAGCTCTTTTAATGTTATCATCAGCCTTAGCCTCCCTGGTAGCAGGAATTATAGTTTTAGAGCTATTAATACTGCATTGCTTCCAGATTGTTCAATGGGGTCATTGAGGGTTAGCCGCCATGAGAAGTAACAGTGCCCCGCATATAATAGAAACTTAATAAACATCTGCTGAGTTGGAATGATAGAGAGGGCACTTCCAGGCAGGGCAGTCAGAGGAAAAAGATGACTTCCTCTAAATTGCCTTACCCATAGTAGTCTCTTAATAAATAGTGCTGAATTGAATTGGACTTAGAAGCAGCTCAGTTCAAGAGGAAGAGAGCTGGATGTGGAACCAAAGGGCCTCCTTTCAAAATCTCACCCTTTGACTAAGTCCCTGGGTAACTTTGGACAAGTAATTTAGCCTCTCTGTACCTCAGTTTCTTCATCTATAAAATGAGGGGATTGAAGTAAATGTTTTCTTAGGCCCCTTACAGCTCTAGATTTTTGTGGATGGCTTTCTTCTCATACCTCAGTGCTAAACTATGTGCAATTGTCATGGAGTATTCACTCAATATTCTAACTGAGCCACTTCAGCCCCAAGCTGCACAGCATTCTCGATGGAAAGGCCCTTTTAGCATCACTTCATCTTTACTTCACAGAAGCAGTCACCCCATGATCCCCAAAACATTCATAGTGGTTTCCCATCTCATGACCTGTGTCCAGGAGAATTGGGAACAATGCTAATAAAACAATGACATATTTCCAAAGGCCCTTCATGTAAGAGGTAAATTCAAGACTGAAAAAATAAAAGGAAAATATTTTTTTTTAATTATGAGACTCCTTTAACACCCACCAAAAGGGAATTAAGATGTCTACAATTGATCTAAATTCCTTGAATTACTTAATGGTCAAAAAGAATTTAACAGCCCCCACAAGAGACACGCTGAAAATATCTTGCCCCCATACTGTCTGGTGCTCTGTTTTCACATCAGTCACTCTAGTCCTACTCCTAGAAAAACAGGAAATAAACGTGCTACATGTTCAATATCTGTCTCCTTGACTAAACCTGGCACAGACAATCTTTAACGTCAGTCTAAGTGCCCTAACCTTTTAGAGCCTGGCTGGATGGCTTGTGCGTGGCAGCTTGGCGTAAGAGAGCAGCATTTCATTGATTACACTTGGCAGCATTATATTTCCATGAAACTACAAGCAGTTCTTAGCACAGTAGGAATGAATGTCTTGTTACAAGCTGGGCAGCTGGAAGGTAGAGCATTATGGAGTTTTTAATTACATTCTTTTATAACATTATCAATTAACAAAAATAGAGGCAGTAATCGTATGGTGATTATGTTGTATTTCCCCCCCACCCCACCCCAGAGGGAGAGGAATTCTAACAATTAGTTGCAAATGCTGTAAATGAAAAATCTACAGATGTATTTAGTTTTCAAATTTAGTGGGGCTCAGCCTATCTGCTGGTGCCTTCATTAATGCACTTTAACATGAATTCTCTCTCTGTCTCTCTGTCTCTGTCTCTGTCTCTGTCTCTCTCTCATTGGTGAGAAGTCAAATTTTCCCAGTGACCACTCTCTGAATATTTCTCCTATGATAATAAAATGCTGTGGCTTTTTAGGAGTCATGCATAAATAGTACTATAGACAAATGCAACTGCACAGTTGACATCTAAAGAGCTTGGATGAGGCTTCTACAAGTGCCTGACACCTTCCTCCTTTTTTTCCTCTGAGAAGGATATGATGTTTTTATCCTTGCTAGAGGATGTCATCCATGCCTTTGATATTATATTTCCTCCAGAGATAGCCAGGAGGCATGATTATGGTACAGAAAGTATTCTTGTCAAATCAGATGGGGGCAATAGAACCCCCTCCTAGACTCGGATTACCCAAGTAGATGTAATGATTGGAAATACTGCATGTCCTCACCCACAGGAAACACTGGCTATCTACAAAGCTAAATCCGTGAATGAGAACTTTTTGTGCCATACAAAAGTGAGCAGCTTTCTAAGTATGGGGAAGGGTGTTGCCAAAACAAAGCCTTCCATTTGGATCTGAACCTCTAGGTGTCCATGATATAAGTCGTACTCTCTCTCAATGGGATTTCAGGAGAGGGATCCAAGGTCAGGACTATAACTAAAACTGTAAACAGTTGTAGTAAGGGATCAAATGACATCCCAAATGGTGATTGATCAGCACCAAATTTCTCAGTGGGGTAAGATAAAAAAAAAAACTATCTGGAATCTTATAAGAAAAATAAAAACACCCACCATTCATTTAGATTCTTTCTGTTTGTGTTGGTTTTACTTTGGAATTGGATATCATTTTAAGCATTTCTCTCCTGCAAACTTCAAGCCCTGGGAACACAGGCTTATTTCAGATGAATACATATCTTTCATGCTATGATTTATGATTTGTGTTCATAAATAAAGTATAAATGAAGCCTGAGTGGCTATGGCCTGGTTGCCTACTTGCTTTTCCTGCCTGTTGATTTCAAAGAAATTTGGGTCAACTGAGGAAACCCTCCAACAATTTTCAGGGAAATGTGGAAGGAAGCTTTTGTCAGGCAGAAGGTATAAAGATTCTTAATATTATACTCCTATATTTTCTCTATCACAAGATCTTTCTCTCTTTTTTTTTTCTTGACCTCCAATGTCAACGATACAGGTTAGAGTCCAGTCTGAAGAAACCATGAAAGTAAAACACCAAATACCTATGTCTTTACTTCTTGAGGGTGGCTGCTCAGAATATTCCTGTAAAAAGGCAACCCTATATTTTGGAAAAGAGAGAGCAGTCCAATTCAAACTTATTTTGCTTTATATTACCCTCCTTAAATAAGTAAGGACATGGGGGAGGGAAATATTTGACTACTTATAATTATAAATGACTTATATTTCATAAGAAACATTTATATGTGGAGGTGGAAGGGATTTCAGAGGTCACTGAGCCCAATTCTTTCATTTTACAGATGAAGAAACTGAGGCTGAGAGAGATGAAGTGATTTGTCAGCTTGTTGCCTCACTATGCACTATGGTACTTTGCTGTCCAATATCCTTATATAAAGTATATTTCTTGGGAGATTAATAAAAATGGTTGTTTTAATGCTGGGAATCAGGCAAGGGTTTTCAAATACTGAATTATCTGAATATATCTGAAACATTGAATCTCAAGCCAAATGAATGAAAAGATTTTAGATATTATTACCAGGCCAAAACACACCATACTATTTGGGAGAATTGAGACACTTTTCCAGACCATTGATGCCCAAAATAATTTCTACTTAAGAAATTTTGTTTTGGGAGGCAGCTAGGTGGCGCAGTGGATAGAGCACCTGCCCTGGAGTCAGGAGGACCTGAGTTCAAATTTGACCTCAGACACTTAACACTTACTAGCTGTGTGACCCTGGACAAGTGACTTAACCCCAAGTGCCTCACCCTCAAAAAAATTGTTTTTTAGAAAAAATCTAAGTTATACAGATCAACTCTCTTTGTTGATAACTGTTCATTTAATAGAACTGAATCGAATTGATGAATTCATTCCAGTATTTGTTCTTCTGGCTGTTTTATTTTCCTGCATAGCTATACCCAACCTAAGTGGGGTATGTGGCAACAAGGCTATCCTGGCCCCTTTAGTTACATAAGTCAAGATTTGCCCCAGGGGCTTGGCTCAGCTTTTTTTTTTTTATCCTGATGAAAATCTTGGCAACTGAAGACCCAACTTATTCCAAGTGGTTTTTAGTGTAGCACTCCATAAAAGCAGAATGTAATTATTCCACGAATATACTTTCTGAACTGAAACAAATGAAGTCTGTAAGTACAATGCCTCTTCTAATGGCCCTTCATAGATATGAACCATACACTCAGTGGATAACTTTACACACAAACTTGTATATGCCCACATAAGCCAAGAGGCCCTTTCACACAGAAGATTATGGAACATTTCCGATTGGCACTCAGCCTGAGTGGCCTCCATCTGTTTACTCAACACAAAGGGCAGATCTGAATAAACCAACCCCAGAAAACCTCCTTTCTCTCTCATATTGAGTTTAGGGTATCTAAATTACCTAAAGAATGACCCAAAACTCCATACTTCATTTTGTTAGTGTTGACACAGACCCAATGTCTCAGTCTTAGGACATAAGATTTGATTCTTCTTTCCCCAACCCCTCCCTGCATACCTCTTAGCTTTTTATCCCTCTCCCCTGTTGCTTAACCTTCCCTCTTCCCTGAAACGTCACAGAAAATCTTCAGTTGGGTTGATTGCTAAAGTTATAGGGGATTTGCTACTGCTTTGGCCCTTCAAATGCCATAAATTCATGCTTCCCCTGAACTGGAGTAAACATCACCTTTTCCCTAATTGACCTGCCTTGCACTCTGACAACACACCCACTCCTTCCTGCTCACATTACCAACTTAGATTTGGTAATATGCCAGGGTGCTTTTCACATTGGAGCAATTTCTCCACCTACTGCGTTCTTTTACGCAGAAGGTAGTGATTGCGCCCTGCTATAGGCAATACTTCTACTTTTGTAGTCTCTACTCTAAGGATAAAGTCAAAAGTAAAGGGATAAAGTGAACCAGTGAACTATATTTCATATACTTTTTTGAAAACTCTATGTTTCATCAGACTGAATTTCCATCTTTGCAAGTAGTTTGCATGAAGTTTTCATGGGAATTGCCACATCTCACACTTTTAAAATCTCCCTGGGGACCCACATAGTCCATGAAAACTGGAGATTTGGGGCAATTGCCTATTTAGGCTAAAGTTGACAGTTATAAACTAGGTTGAGTATGAAGATCCTTGGAAATGTGGACAATTCAGTGGTAATAGTTTATCCCATGACTCATAAAAACAAGGGTTTTTAACCTGGAGTCCATTTTTTGTTTGTTTGTTTTAATAATTGTATTTCAGTATAATTGATTTCTTTTGCAACATTAAGTACTTTATTTTATGTATTTAAAAACTTTATTCAGAGAGCCTTATAAGCCTTCACCAGACGGCCAAAGGCTCCCCCCAAAAACCCAAAAAGCTGAAGGAGCCCTGCATTAGATTATGTTTTTGACAATTGAGTAAAGCAAAATGAAGACACAAAGGGTCCTGGGCTTGAACAACTAATTCTAGAAATTTCTCAGTTATCTCCCATTCTTATATGATTTAAACCTTCAGTCTAAGAGAGACCATTGATTTTCATCAAGACTGAATTATAGATGAGATATACATTTAATGGAGGTTGAATTATAAATGAGCGGCATGCTAGTATGCTGGCCTCAAAATCAGGAGATGTAGGTTCAAATCCTTCCTCAGACACTTGCTTGCTGGGTGACTCAAGGAAAGTCACTTAATTTCTTAGGAACTCAGTTTCCTAATTTAGAAAATGGGGATCATTTTACTCATCTACCAATCTTACAGGGCTATTTTGAAGAAAAATTTCCAAACCTTAAATAATCTATGTAGACAGATACAAATTACTCATACCTTTGGTCTTCTTAATTTTTTAAGGCTTCTTAATTTTGTCTGTATCATAGACCCCTTGGCCAGTCTGGTAAAGTCTATGGATCCCTTCTTAGGATATCATACTTAAATAATTGAAGGAAATGCTATATTTCAGTAAGAGGATAGTGAAAAAAAAAGATATATTTTTTTCCTATTTGGGGAATTCATATTTGCTATTCACGGGTCCCCATGAAATTCATCCACAAATCCCTTGCACGTTAGGTTAAGAACCCCAGTCTGCACTATCTCAAATGAGATAGTCAAATGAGTTTCAAAACAAGGATCCTTTTAGTTCCTTGTCCTTTTGGCAGCCACTGGTAGAAATAGTGGGTGTTGTTTATGAGGCCAAGGTCGCAGGTTTAATCCACGTACCTAGCACAGTCAGATTCTCACAGAGAAAAACTGTTCCACAGCCCTGGGCTGCACCTTTACCTCTGCCCAGCTAGTCTACAAATATGTGCTGTTGATCACAAGAAGGAGCAGGTGATTGGAGAGTGGTGATTGATTAGCTTAAATCCATCACTGCTGCTAGAAAAACAACCCAAAGTACAAATCATCCTGGGAAGCCAGGAGCATTCTCTTGGCATATGAAATCGTAGTGCAGGGAAAAAAAAGTATAGATGTGTGTATGTGTACGTGTATATATGTGAACACATGCACACATACATATATCCACACATGTATGTTATATGAGCTTGTGTGTAAATTATGTTTATCTATATGTATGCATGTATGTATGTCACTAAACAAGATAAGATCCTTTGGGAAGATTACACCAATGTTCTCTAGGAAATAGCATAGTATTTGGAATCAGAAGAGCCACATTCAAATCCCATTTCTGATGATTACAACCATTGTGACCATGGGCAAATCATTATATCCCCTTTCCCTCATCTACTAAAAAGGAAAAATGATGGTACAGTGTGCAAAGGAAATGTGATTAGGGATCAGAAGACCTGGGTTTGAGTTCTAATGCTACCATTCAACATCTGTGTGATCTTGAGGAATTGCTTAACCTCTCTGGGCCTCAGTTTGCTCATCTGTTAAGTGAAGGGTTTAGACTTCATCTCTAAGTTCCCTTCTAACTCAAAATTTGTGATCCTATGAGAGGGTTGGGCCCAGGTTCAGAGGGCCCTTCTAGCTCTAGACTAGGGATCCTATTACTTGTGAATCAGTCTAATACAAAGGAATAAGTGTAACATAATGGAAATAGCATTGAATTGGGAATCAGAAGGCCTGGGTTCGAACTCCTAGCTTTGCCATTCACCACCATGTGGCTAGACAAGAGGTCTCAGTTTCGTTAACTGAGGTGTCTTCCAGTTCTTGATAATATCATCATAATACAATGGGTAGCAAGTACAGTTAGTTGCAGGGAACTCATCTTAAATGGGAAAATCCTTGCCTTAAGTAAAGAAATCTTTCTCCAAGATAGCCCCAGGGAGTGAACATCTCAAGATCTTAAAGTATGCAACAATAGTAAGAATGCTATTCGTGAGTGTAGCAAGGAGAGAACTCTAAAACATGTTCTGGCAGGCTAGAGGATACTATTGTGCTTCCCAGAGAAGTGGAGAAATGCCTAGGCACAGTGTACATTTTTAGTGCCACCATCCCTCTTCTGGCTGCTGAAAATCTAGAACATGGATCTGCTGGCTGAGCAATATGTTCTCTTCCTTCTCAAGATGTGGGTTGGCCCTCACATCTGACTCCATATAAAGTGTCACATTCTTTGATTGCCTATAATGATACAATTAGACACTAAGGATCATAAAACTAGAGCTAGAAGTTATGCCAGACACCCTCAAGTCTAGCCCCCTCATTTTACAGATGAGGAAACTGGGGTCAGTGGACCTCATAGGATCCTGGGTTTGGAACTGGAATGGACTTTAGAGGTCATTGCTACTCCTTCATTTGAAAAATAAAGAGGGGCAGTTAGGTGGCACAGTGGATAGAGCACCTGCCCTGAATTCTGGAGGACTTGAGTTCAAATGTGACCTCAGGCACTTAACACTTACTAGCTATGTGACCCTGGGCAAGTCACTTAACCTCAATTGCTTCACCAAAAAAAACAAAAACGAAAAAACAAATTTAAAAAAAGAAAGAAAGACTCTGCCTGGTTTTGGTATCACCACCATATTTGTGTCATAAAATGAATTTGGTAGAACTCCTTCACCTATTTTTCCAAATAATTTGTATAATATTAGAATTAATTGTTCTTTAAGTGTTTAATAGAATTTACCTGTAAACCCATCTGGCCCTGGGGATTTTTTCTTAGGGAGTTCATTAATGGCTTGTTCAATTTCTTTTTCTAATATGGGCTTATTTAAGGATTTTATTTCCTCTTCAGTTAACCTGGGCAGTTTGTATTTTTGTAAATATTTATCCATTTCATTTAGATTGTCAAATTTATTGGCATACAGTTGGGCAAAATAATTCCTAATTATTGATTTAATTTCCACTTCATTGGTGGTGACATCACCCCTTTCATTTTTGATATTGGTAATTTGGTTTTCTTCTTTCTTTTTTTTAATCAAATTAACCAGTATTTTACCTATTTTATTGTTTTTTCATAAAACTAGCCCTTAGTTTTATTGATTAATTCTATAGTTTTCTTGCTTTCAATTTTACTAATTTCTCCTTTAATTTTCAGGATTTCTAGTTTAGTATCTAATTGGGGATTTCTAATTCTATTGTGCTGTAAGAAACAATGAGCAGGAGGAGTTCAGAGAAACCTGAAAGGACTTGCATGAACTGATGATGAGTGAGATGAGCAGAACCAGAAGAACATTGTACACAGTAACATCAACATTGAGTGTTGATCTACTGTGATGGACTATATTCTCCTCACCAATGCAGTGGTACAGGAGAGTTCCAGGGGACTCATGATGGAAGGGGATCTCCAAATCCAGAAAAAAAAAAAAAGAACTGTGGAGTATAGATGCTGATTGAACCATACTATTTCTTTTGTTTGGGGTGCTGTTTTTTTTTCTATTTTGAGGTTTTTCCTCATTGATCTGATTCTTCTCCTATAACATGACTAATGCAGAAATATGTTTAATGTTATATATATATATATATATATGTATTTAATGTTATGTATATATGTGTGTGTATACATATACATATATATACATATACACATATATACATATATATATACATATACATGTGTGTGTATATATATATATATATAAAAAAATGTATTTCAGATTACCTGCTGTCTAGGGGAGGGGGGAGGGAGGGGAGGAAGGGAGGGAGAAAAATCTGAAATTGTAAAGCTTGTATAAACAAATGCTGAGAACTATCTTTACATGTAACTGGAAAAAAAACCAAAAAAATACTTTTTATCAGAAAAAAATTTACATACATTAAAAAAGAAAGAAAAATAAAGAAACAGAAGCCCAAAGAGAGTAAATAACTTGCCAAACCCATGTAAGTAGTAAATGTCTGAAGTGGGATTTGAATCCAGGTCAGTGATTTGCCCAAGGTAACAAAGGTAATTAACATGAGAGGTGGGATTTTGATCATTCGACAATAAATTTAAATCTGAAAAGGCCCTCAGAAACCATATGATTCAATTCTCTCATTTTACAAATGAATAAACATAGACATAAGGTAGTTAACTGACTTACCCAAGGTGACATAGGCAATCATTGTAGAATCATGATTTAAACCCATTCCCTTATCTCCAGCCCTATGTTACATCATCTTATTCTCCAATAGTTTTGCATTCATATGCTTTCCCCTCATAAAACTAGAAGCTCTTTGTAGGCAATAAGGATGTCAAATACTTCTCTGGTATCTCCAATAGCATCTAGTTCAGTGTCAAGCAGAGTGATCACTCAGTAAATACTTTTTTACTTTTTGACTAATTAACAGCCTATAGTTGGACCATAGGGCAGATAGACTTTGATTCATTCTTCTCTCTTTAGGCATGAGGGTGTTGCCGGCATCTGTCTGTACACAAAGGGAAGAATCAAAGTCTGGCAAAGATGTTTATGTAATAATAGGCAAATGCTATTTTTAAGTGAAATTCAAACTTTTGTTTTCAATTGGTTTTCTACACCCAATCAAATGAAAGTGGAAAACCAGATGGGAAGGTAGCTGAAAAGCCCTATACAGAGTGCACATTCACATTTACATTCACAGAGTGCACAATTAGAGAACCACCGAAAAGAATTTGAGTTTGGTTTGCCATTTATAAATGAGAATGTGTTGGGATTTAGAACTGTATCTAAAGATTTTTCCAGATGCTGCCTTTGAACTTTACTTGAAGAAAATGAAGAGAGTGATATGGTAGCAGTGCATTGAGGCAAAGTCATTATTATGAAGGGAATTTTCTATATCCGCTCAATTAATGGATGGGACCATATTATTTATCTCCATAAGATAGAAATGCTTGATATTTATTCAAAGTGCATCACTATTGATTAATCCAGTATAGGTATCATTCTCTTGCCTTATTTATTCCACCTGAACAATATTATATTATTTTGTTGTGATTTGACAAGAAAGCTTGTCAGATCAACTTATCTTTTTTACTTCTTTATTCTATCTTGTTTTCTATTGTAAATTGATATATTCAGGGATAGCATTTATATTAAGTGAGCTGTATGTCATCTTAACTGTAATTAAAGGCATAAAACTTTTTTTTTCCAAAAATGAATAAATTCATGAAGTAAAGTAATGACTTGGGTTAAATTTTCACTCATGGCATTGATTTTTTTATTTTGACCTTAAATACAATCTTAACCTCCATGACCTACTTTTTCCAACAGTAAAATAAATTTGGGTGTATTCTTTAGATGTGAAAATGAAATAGATTTCTTATGAAATATTATACATTTTAGGAAGGACTTTGATTAAATAGGGTACATTCAGAGAAATATCACCAGGATGGTGAAAAACTGAAGATCATGCTATCCAAGTGTAAGCCAGTAACCTTTTCACATGTGGAAAGTTTTGGCTGATAGGAAGGGAGGAAAACAGAAACAGCTATGAGATAAATGCTTTTAAAAGTGTTTCAGAGAGAAAGGGCACTTAAGGTAAGGATGGCTGACATGTCTTGTTTCCCAGTATCTAATTTGCATATGACCCACTAGAATTTAAATGTTAATATTTGGGAAACCATTATTCTTAGAATTGTTTGGTAACTATGGGACAAATTTATATTGACTAATGGTGTAGAAGGCAGAAGTGTGAACTTTGACCTCTTACCTTATGAAAGAAGTGAGTCATTTCACTGAAGAGATTCTTTTTTGTACTACTAGAGGATTGAGGTGAGCATAAGTGAGTTTAATGTTTATAGAAAAACTCATCCCTGAAAACTAATTCCAAAAGAGAACTCCAGAGAGGAGAGTTCAGAGAAACTCAACCCATTTATGAATTAAAAGAAGATTACAGCCTATGGTTAGAGCTTTGAGTAGCCTTGGGAACCCGTTTTCCCTATTCATGTGATTCTCTCTCCACGGTTTTCTAAGTTTATAACTACTCTCGCACTACAGAACCTGTGTATACCAGCTGGAGAGTGTGTGTCTGATTTACTGGCCAAATATTATGCTATTATTCTTTTTTTATTTGCCTTGTGTTTAATATTTATGAGTTCATTAACTAATTTGTTTATGGTAAGCATACTGGTGGAGTCTCAGGAAATGTAGTTGTTATTAGAAGTATAGCTTCTACCAGCATTACCTATTACACCCTGAGAGAGTTGGTTGTGGTAGCCACTGCTTCTCTGAGGAACCCCTCCAGCTTGAACCAAGGAGCCAACGCCATGCCCAGAGAGAACACAGAGAGAATAGTTAGAAGCAGGACATCTGCTACACAAGGAGAGACTTGAAGGAAGAAGAGAAAATTACTCTGGAAAAAGAGAATGCTTAGTGGGAGTTGGCACATTATGGTTATCTTCAAATACTTAAAAAGCTTCCATAGGAAAGAAAATTCAATCTTACTCTACTTGGTCTCAGAGGCAGAATTAAGGAGAATGGGTAGAAGTCACAAAGGAAAAGGTTTAAACTTGGTGTAAAGAAAAACTTCCTAATGACTAGAGCTGTCCAAATATTGAATTTGCTCTATTGGCAGGTCTACTCTAGAGGTCTGAGCAGAGGTAATATGATCTTTATTAGTGATGCTATGGTCAGAATTCTTATTCAGGTATGAGTTGGATTAGATGACATCTGACATCCTATTTTGAGACTCTATGATTCTACAATCCTGAAAATAACCAAAAGAACTTATGGTTAAAAAAAAAAAAGAACTTATGGTTAATAACATTCTTCATTTTTATTGAGGGAAAATTTTAAAAGTAATAATAACCTATTTATTGTAATAGACAAACTTCTAAAATTTAGGTGAACAGATTATTTCGCAAGATGAATCACAAATATAATTCATTTTTAGAATAAGGTACATCTACACTGTTCTGAACTTAAAACTTCCTAATCCTTTTTAATTATATCAAATAATGGGGCAGCTAGGTAGCGCAGTGGATAAAGCACTGGCCCTGGATTCAGGAGGACCTGAGTTCAAATCCAACCTCAGACACTTGACATTTACTAGCTGTGTGACCCTGGGCAAATCACTTAACCCCAATTGCCTCAGCCAAAACAAACAAACAAACAAACAAAAAAGAAATTATATCAAAGCAGTAATTTGGCCATGTCTATCCATAGCTGCCAAATCAACAATATTCTCATAAAATACAGGGCTCTGGCATTTGAAGCTTTTCAAAGCCTTGCCATTCCCTCTGTACACTCACTCAGCAATGCCAACCTATTTGCCATTCTTCATATGTCATTCTCTATTCCTGTCTCTCTGCCTTTAGGATGGCTGTCCCCCATATCTGGAATTTCCTCCTTCCCTTCCTCTGCTTCTTTGAGTCTCTGCCTTCATTCAAGACTCAAATATGTATGTGTCTGTGTGTGTATGTGTATGTGTTTGTGTGTACCTTCATGCTATCTCCTCCATTAGAATGTGATTACCTTCAGTGTAATTACTTTTCTTTTCTATCCCTAGGGCTTAGCTTCGGGCAAACCCTTAGGCCTTACTCAATGGTAGTTGATTGATTGATTGACTGATTATTTACTCTCTTGATACCATCCCTACCCCCTACTTTTTTTTTTTTTTTTGGTGAGACAATTGGGGTTAAGTGACTTGCCCAGCGTCACACAGCTAGTAAGTGTCAAGTGTCTGAGGCCGCATTTGAACTCAGGTCTTCCTGAATTCAGGGCCGGTGCTTTATCTACTTTTTCACCTAGCTGCCTCACATACACACTTCTTACAGGACTTTTCCCCTTCAATTGTGTTTTTCATCTTTAGCATCATTAGTATTTCCTCCTTTCCTTTTGGACTACACACATTCTTGGGGCAGCCAGGTGGTGTAGTGGATAAAACACTGGCCCCAAAGTTTGGAGGACCCAAATTCAAATCTCACCTCAGACACTTACTAGCTATGTGACCCTGGGCAAGTCACTTAACCCTAATTGCCTTAAACATTCTGGGCTATCTCCAGTTGTCCTGATATCTATCTTGCCACTGGACTCAGATGATTCTGGAGGAGAGAATAAGGTTGAGGACCTTGCACAGCCCTCCCTCACTTAAATCAAATTCACTGCAAGTTATGACATCACCCTGATGTCACGGTCCTCTTTGAGAACTAAGGACAACAACAACAACAACAACAACATCAATAACAATAGCATATTCTTGGGTCTCCTTTATACTAAAATATTTCCTTGCCAATTCTAATTGTTATTATTCTATCATAAGATCCTAAATTAGTAGTATTAAGAACTAGAAGGAACATTCAAGGTCACCTAGTCTAACATCATTATTTTAAAAATGAGACTCAGTCAAGGGACCTGCTACCTTTTCTGCCTTTTTTCATGTAACCCCTCTCCAACAATTCTGTGTTCCAACCAGTCTTTGTGCATATATACAAGACATCCCTTATGCTTATGATGCATACCCTCCTCTTCTTCTATTAAATGTTGTAAGTAGGTGTAACCCTTTATATATAGATACCCAGAAAGCCATTCTAGGTTGTTTTGAGTATTAGCATCCACAATAAACTATATCTCATGAAACCCTAGAAATACATTTAGTTTGCTAAACTATCCAGAGGTTACATTAGTTCAAAGAAAAATATAAGTAATTAAACAAGTTAGTGACAAAATCCAAGAAAGATTCTTCCTCCGTACCCATACACAAGGAATATACTTGTTAATAGGTTACCACACTATTAGGAAAAGGTGAGATGCATGCCAAGAACACATATAGAGGAGCACAGCATAGGGAATATGTAGCCAGAGAATGTCTGTCTGGGGAAGATAGATGGACAGATAAATAACAGGTACAATATGGGAAAATCATGTCCGCATGTGGAGGAACCACTGATATTCTCAGGTAACATCATTTTTCTGCTCTCTGGAATCTCTGCTTGAGTTGCTCTCTTTTACTTTGTGTTGGTAATTGCCCTGAGCTGTTGCTGCTACTCTCAGCTACAATATGCTAATCTTCAATTTCAATATGTTTCCTTTGCTGAACTTTTGCTATAGTAGCCAGGATCTCAGATCTGAAAAGCTCTTGGTTTTAGGCTATTTCAGTTCTTTTGTGATGCAAACCCTAGTCATCCACACATAGGCTGATAGCTAGAAAAGTCTATAAGTATTTAAATCTGTCCTTTTGAATTGTGTCCTCCTTGCTACCATTTAAACTTTTTCAGTCTAAATTTATATTCGAATTATGTTCTTAAATGCCTTTAAAATTCACACCAGAACTCTGGATCTCTAAGCTGAGTAAATTCAAATAATACTGTGTACTCTACTTGGCAAAGGAGTTAGATAGAATTAGGGTGATATTTATCCTTTCAACCCACTTCATACAGTTTGATTGCCATGAAAATAAAATCATAATATAGAAAAGAACCTGTTGCAATTGGTGGAACTGGCAACTTTTGCCTACTTCCCACCAAAACCCCGAATAGTTGTATTCCCAATTTATACTTAGGGTATTTAGGTGGCACAGTGAATTGAGTGCTGGGCCTGTAGTCAGGAAGATCTGAGTTCAAATCCAGCCTCAGACAATTATTAGATGTGTGAACCTGGGTAAATCATGTACTCTCTGTTTGCCTCAGCTTTCTCATCTGTAAAATGAGAATTATAATATCACCCATCTCCCAGGATGTTGTGAGGATCAAATGAGATGATAATTGTAAAAGCTCTTAGCACAGTGCCTGGCACATAGTAAGCACTATATAAATGTTAGTTTATTATTACTATTATTTATTCATTTTTGGTTTTGTTTTTGTTTTGGGGGGCTTTTTTCTTTGTTTTGCGGGGCAATGAGGGTTAAGTGACTTGCTCAGGGTCACACAGCTAGTAAGTGTCAAGTGTCTGAATCCAGATTTGAACTCAGGTCCTCCGGAATCCAGGGCTGGTGCTTTATCCACTGTGTCACTTAGCTGCCCCTATATACTATTATTTATACATATGCTGTATCCACAGTAGAAGGTAACTTTTTTGAGGGTAGGCACTTATTGCCTTGGACAATTTTTGCGGGGTAGGGGGACCTGTGATTTTATCTTTAGACTCAGTACATCAAGAATCAGTCAATAAACATTTATTAAGCACCCACTGTGCTGGGAATACAGAAAGAAGCAAAAGACAGACCTTTCTTTCAAGGAACTCACATTCTGTTTAAGAGCTTCTGATAAGAAAGGAATAAGAGTAAGAGTAAGAAACTTACTCTGCCTATATAGATTTAAATGTTCTCTGCAATTTATAGTCTGAAAGAATTGCATAGGGAATTGTGAATTTAAATAACTTGTCCAAAGTCACACAGTGTGTTAGAGATGGGACCTGAGCCCTTGCTTAGAGATAGTAGGTACTTGATGTTTGTGGAATTTAATTGTATTAAGTTGATTTATTCTCTCTCTCTCTCTCTCTCTCTCTCTCTCTCTCTCTCTAATTAATAAATTTTATAGAAGAAAAATCTGTGCTCAATATCTCCACTTTGTACCATCTACTCACTTCATAACTGTGCTGTCTGGCTTCTGTCCTAGACATTCTACTGAAGTTGATTACTTGAATGTCACCGATGACCTACTCATGATGAAATCCAGTGATCTATTCTCAGTCATCTGCCTCCTTAACCTTTATTTAGAATTTGGCCTATTAATTGCTCCCTCCTTGACATTTTCTTCTTTTTCCCTCCCATGATATCACATTCTTATCATTCTCTCCAACCATTCTAATTATTCCTTTTTTTTTTTTTGGTCTCTTTTCTTACTCCTTTCACTCAGCAAATGATGATTCCCCCCTCCCAAATATCCTGTCTTCAGACTCTTTTCTCTTTATGTTGTCACCCTTAGCAACCTCATTCACTTCCTACACATCTCTATGAATATGGCTTCCACAACTATATCTCTAATTCCCAACACTTTTCTGAACTTCATTCAAAACTCCATGCTTGCTAAACACCTGAATATTCTTAGTACCTCAAATTCATGTCCAAGACAAAATTTCTCCTATTTCCCTCAAGTCATTTAATATTCCTGACTTCTCAATTTATTTCATCAATATCATTCTGCCAGCAACTTAAGTTTTAAACCATGTTCAAGTCCTCTGTCTTTGTCTACAGTTAATCAACTGAGTCCAACCAATTTTGTCATTGTCACATTTTTCTCATCCATCTTTCCTTTTCTATTTCTACTACCACCAATCAAATTTACCTCCTCATTACCTAGAGAGTACTGCAATTACTCACACCTGGATTCACATCTCTAATGTCTATCTCATCCAATATATTCTACAAATATATTGTTCGAGTAATCTTCCTAAAACACAGACTTGATCATGTCACCCTCTCCATCTTTTCTCTGAATAGAAATCTTCAGTGGCTCCCTATTGTCACAGAATTTATTTCAAACTCCTTAACTTGATATTCAAAGTCCCCTAAGATCTGTTCCTGACCTATGTTCTCAGCTTATCTTTCCCTCCTATCATACCTTTCATTCTAGATAAAATGGACTGCCTTGCTTTTTTTTTCTTTTTCTTTTTTTTTAACATGGTCTACATATTTCTTGCATGTAGGTGGCACAGTAGGCAGCTAGGTGGCTCAGTGGATAGAACACTGGGACTGGAGTAAGAAAGACCTGAGTTCAAATCTGTCCTCAGATATTTACTAGTTGTGTGACCCTGGACAAGTCACTTAACCCTATTTGTTTTCTCATCTGTAAAATGAGCTGGAGAAGGAAATGGCAAACTACTCTGATGTCTTTGCCAAGAAAACCCAAATGAGGTCATGAGGAGTTGGACACGACTGAATAATAACAACAATTTATTTCTACTTTAGTTTTTGTTTTCTTTTCCCCAATAGGTGAGGGGGAGGGAGGTATAGAAGGAAGAGAAAATATATTTTTGTTTGAAAAAGAGAGGTGAGGGGATGCTACAGATGTGAATTATTATAAGGACTTTCTGATGAGGTTATGGTATTAGTTTGGCTTAACTGTTTTATTTTGTTACAAATGATCTCTCATGAAGTGAAAATATTCTGTGTGTGTGTGTATATATATATATATATATGTATATATGTATATATATATATAATGTATAATGTACAAAACACCCCCCCACACACACACACACACATACACACATAATATCTCATTCAGCTTGCTCAATCTATCACCTATCTGCCAGGAAGGGGGTAGTATATTTCATTACAAGTCCTCTAGAATCATGAATGGCTATTGTCTTGATGGATTATAGTTCTTACAGCTTCCAAAATTGTTCCTTTTGATCTTGTTGCTATTTTATAAATTATTCTCCTGGTTCTGCTCATTTCATTCTTCATCAGTTACAGGACTTATAAAAATCCTCAAATTGTGTTCATTTTTGTAGTAATTTTGACTCAATTCAGCCACCATTTATTAAACTCCTACTATATGACATGTACAATCAGATAATCAAACAATCAACAAGCATTTATTAGGTGTTTACCGTGTGCCAAAATATGTGCTAAACACTGGGGATATGAAAAAAGGTGCAAAAGAGTGGGGATACAAAGGAACAAAACCAAAAATGAGGCTGTCTCTCCTTCAAAGGATTGAACATTTTACAGCACGGAGGTGGGGGGAGAAGGGCTAGATAAGGAAATAATAAAATACAGATAACTAATGAACTGAGCCTTGAAGGAAACTAGGGATTCCAAAAATCAATAGTGAGGGGGGTGAGTTTCCCAGGCAAGGGGTAACTTGTATAAAGGAAGGTACAGAGGCAAGAGAGAAGATTTCTTTGGTGTCGAAAGGATAAATGATAGATGAACAAATGGATGATAGAACAACTACAAAGCACCAATTAGCACTTACTACTGTGCTAAGAATTGGGAATAGAAATAGAGGCAAGCAAAGCAGTCCCTGTCCTCAAAGTGCTTCTATTTTCATGAGGGAATGCTACCCAAAGAGGGAAGATCTAAGGCAAATAGAGGAGGGGAAAGTGAGTTGGAGGCTTAGGTGCCTGCAAAATAAGGCAAATGCTGATGTATCCAGTGTCCTGAAGGCAGAGTCCATATTACCCATCTGGAGCTGGTTGAGGTGATTTTCAGAGTAGTGGCAAAACAGGAAGTTTATCAGTTTGTTGGGAACATAGAATGCTGGACAAAGAGTAATAAGAAATTAATCTAAAGAGGTAAAAGTGGAATCATATTTTGAAATCCTTTAAATGCTCAACTATATTTTATCCTAGAGACAACAGCAATGAAGCTTCTTGAGTAGGGGAGTGACATAGTCAAACCCATACTTCAGGAATATCAATCTAATAGTAGTGTTGAAGATTAATTGGAGAGGGGAGAATCTTGTGGCTATGAGATCATTGAAGAGGCTGCAGAGATTCTCTAGGAGTGGTGATGAATGATTAAAGTCAGGTAACGGTCATGTGAGTAAGGGGAAATTGACAGATAGAAGAGAGATTGTGAAAGTAGTATTAAATTTTTCATTTTCTTTTGTAGGGGGAAACTATCATTTGTCACTGTTCTCAAGGCCAAGGCTTTGTATGCATATTTAATTCAAAACTCCCTTTCTATTAGAGATAGCAGTAGTTCCCTTGCTATGGCTACTCTATGGTTATAGATGCCTTAAGTAAAGAAATGGTACAACCAACCAAGTGGTGGTATAGGCAAATATGAAAGTGCATCAAATTTCCTCTCTCCTGCATTCCTTTCTCTCTTTATTTTGAGGGTACCAGAGATAGCACTGAAGGACACAACAGTGCTCTTCTCATTCCATTGAAACATGCTAGACAGTCTGCAGTCTTTCACAAAGCTGCCACTGTCCTGTGATACAAGACATATCACTGGAGAGAAGAAAAAAGAAAAAAAGTCTACATCCAAAAATTGAAAAGGGACTTCTATCACATTTTTACTCATGAATGAGTGTTTATGTTTAGCTGAAGAATAAAAGTTTGGCTTTTTATGGGAAGAAATCTCATAGCTCATAAAAACATAATTCATGATAGAAGAAAAGATTCAAAGGACATTGATAAAAACACAAATTATGAACTTGAAGTGAAGAGGTAAGAAGGTACCCTTTAATAGGTGTTATGATGGATGGAAAAGCTGTCCTTCCAAGTAAGAACCCCTTTGGGTTGTTAACACACCACAGCTATTTGAGGTTTCCCCATTGGGTTTTTGAGGTCAACAAAATCATTTAACATTTTTATAATCCTTGTAATGCAAAAACCTGTTATTTACCCTGTTGAATTCTCTAAAAATTGCAATATTTCTGGTGATATAAGAAAAATTCGAATTCATTAGAATCATTAATATGATTACAATGAAGGGAAGGGATGGGAAGGGAAAAGAAAAGGAGGGGAAAGGAATAAGCATTTCTCTAGTGTCAATCATGTGCCAGGGATTGCGCTAAGTGCTATACAAATATTATCTCATTTGATCCTCACAACAACCCTAAGAGGTAAGTGTTGCTATTATTCCCACTTTATAGTTGAGGAAACTGAGGCAAAAAAGAGGCTGTGTGCTAGCAAGTAAATAATGATACATGCATAAAAAGTAGGCTGACAGTTATGCTTAGCTGCTAAGACAACTAGGTGGCATAGAGGATAGAGAGCTGGACCTGGAGTCAAGAAAACATCTAGCCTCAAACACTTACTAGTTATGTGACATTGGTCAAATCATTTAATGCCTTGTTACCTTAGTTTCTTCATCTGTAAAATGGGAAGAACGATAGTATCTATTTACGTGGGTTGTGAAGATAAAATGAGATAACATTTTTAAAGTGTTTTGTTATCCTTAAAGCTCTCTACAAATGTTTGGTCTTATTATTATATTTGTGGTTTTATAATCCTAAATATCTGACAACTCTAAGTTATCCTTCCCCCAGTCAGAAGTCTTGTTTACTTCCTGTATGTGGCAATGTAAGGACATTTTAATTTGGTGAATGAGTGAGGGAGCTTTTTTCTTTCCTAGGCTTTCAAGCTCTAGCAGTCCATAGAATTGGGTTGAGTGGATTGTCCTTAAAGTAGCCTTAAAAAACACTAAGGATGCATTCTTAACATTTTTGAGTCCTGAACACTGAACCCAAGTTAGACTTACCTTCTTTATAGTGTGTGTAAAGAAAAAAAATTTACTGTGGGCCTGTCTGAGATGAGATAACAGTGGACTTATCTTGAGAAAAGAAATTAAATGATTGCTTCTTATGTAAAGCAATCCAGTGAGAAAATAGAATTAAATAAGTTTAGAACGTTGTATCTACATTATACTAAAATATTAAAACTTAAGGGGAAATGGCATTCGGTAATTCACATGTTCTTTTCTTCAAATTTTCAAAGGATAATTTTTTTAAAATTCCATTTCCAACATAATAGTTCAGCAAATCCACTGACATTCTACTCTGTGCTGCTGAAGTTTATGTGCTTTGGATAAGTAGCTATATACTCATAATATTTTTTATTCTTTCCTCCTTAGTAAAAAATAAAAAAATAGAGGAAGAAGGGAAGATGGAAATAATAAAAAAAGACAGCTCTTAGAATCATCAGGTGCAGAAGCACACTTTCAAACAAAGCCAATATTTGCATGGATTTTGCCTGAACATATATTGTTGTTACAATGATTTTGTCTTCCCACAACTCTTTCAACAACTATCATTGATTTTTATTGTTCATTTTTTGCCATTTGATGTATGTGAAGTTAAACTTCAGGGTTCCATTAATCTGCATTTTGCTAATTATCTGAGATTTCAGATCTATATTCTTTTCATATGGCTATTGACAGCTTGAATTTCTTCCTTTGAGAACTGCCAGTTGATGCCTTTTAACCATTTATATATTGGGAAATAGAACTTGTTGTATATTGGAATTAGTTTCTTATATCTTCTGTATGAGTTTTTCCTCGTCAGAGAAATTTGTTGCAAAGATGTATTCTCAATTTCCTAGTTTCCTTCTAATTTTAACTGGGTTGATGTGGTTTCTGCATTTTCTATTTTGTATAATCAATATTAACCATTTTATATTCTATTACCATCACTATCCCTTGTTTGATGATGAGCTTTTAAATACTATTTTTTTCCTTCCTCAATTTATTTGTTTATAAAACTATCTTTTACATCTATCTTATATCCATTTGGGCAGCTAGGTGGCACAGTGAATAGAGCACTGGCCCTGAAGTTGAGAGGACCCAAGTTCAAATCTCACTTCAGACACTTACTAGCTATGTGATGCTCAGCAAATCACTTAACCCCAATTGCCTTAAACATTTGGGGCCATCTCCAGTTGTCCTGATATCTTTCTTGCCACCCAGATAGCTCTGAAGGAGAGAGTGAGGTTGGTGACCTTGTACAGCTCTTCCTAACTTAAACCCAATTCACTGCAAGTCATGACATGACATCACCCTGATGCCATAGTCTTCTTTGAGAACAAAGTTCAAACAAAAACAACAATTCTTTGTATCCATTTACAGCTTATCTTGGTATATGGTGTGAAATGTTAGCCTAAACTTAATTTCTGTCAGATACATTTCTCCAGTACTTTTTACTGGATCAGTGAGTCCTTATCTACAAGAAGTTGTGGTCCTTCAAGTGATCAAACATGATGCTACTAAATTTGCTGATGTATGTTGCATACCTTATGTATTTCAATGGTTAACTTATTTATTTTTAAGTAGTACCAACTTGTTTTCACAATTACTCCTTGATAGTGTACTTTAAGATATGGTATGCTAGGTCTCTTTCTTCCACTTTTATTTTCATTATTTAACTTAAGATTCTTGCCTTTTTTTCATCTAAATGAATTTTTTTATTTTTTCTAGCTTCATAAGGTATTGACGGTTTAGTATGACACTGAATAAGTATAATAATACTTAAATAATTAGGATTTTTATTTTATTGTGTTAGCATAGCCTAAGGATGTGCAATTAATAGGTCTTAAGTTATTTAGGCCAATCTTTAATTCTGGAAAGAATGTTTGATAGTTGTATTCAAACAGTTCGCTTACATTTTTTTTTGGTAGGTGGACTCCCAAATATTTTAAACATTCTGTAATTTTTTATTGGAATTTTTCTCTTTCTTCCTGTTGGGTTTAGTTTGTAAGGCACAGAAAGGCCAATGATTTGTGTAGCTTTTTTATCTCCTATTTTAATTGTTATTAATTGTTTAAATTAGGTTTTTAGCTAACTCCCTTAAAGTGTCTAAGTATCCCATCATATCATTTGGGGGGAAAACCATTTTGTTTCCTCTCATTCTATGCTTATTCTTTAATTTTCTTTTTATTGTCTTACTGCTATAACTAACAATTTTTTTAACTTGATCAAATAGTAGTAGTGATAATTGACCACCTTACTTTACTCCTGATTTTATTTGAAAGTTCTCTAGCATTTTTATTTAATATATAATTTTAGCTCTTAGTTTTTGTTAGATACTATTTATCTTGCTATATATCATTCCTATACTTTTAATTTTTTAAACAGAACTTAAAAGCCTTTTCTTTTTTATTAGTGTGCTTTTCTTATTTTATAACTAACATAGTTTATATTTATATTATGTTTATAATTTTTCAAATATTGTAGCAACTTTTCATTCCTGGGATGGATACAAACTTGTTATAAGTTAAAGTATTTCTAATATATTGCTATAGCTTCTTTACTAATATTTTATTTTACAGTTTGCTTTAATATTCACCAGTGAGATTGCTATAGTTTTCATTTTCCATTTTGCTGCTTCTTGGTTTCCAGGGATCAGCAATCTTTTTTTGTAAAGGATCAAATACTAAATGTTTTCGATTTTGCAGGCTTAGAAGCAAAGTTGAGGATACTGTGCATCATATAGGAAGAGAGAAAATAAATTTACACAGTTTTTTTATTGATGAAATTCAAATTTGTAATACTAATAATTGAGTAATTTTTTCTAATATTGGTCTACCAAAAAAAAGAATTGAATTATTTTTGGAGGAAAACCTGTCTCTTAATTGGGGTTCAAAGTGCTCTCTAACATCAAAATCAATTGCAAATGTTCATTTGTTAATGCTGCTAATAATGGAATTATATATATATATATATATCATCTTTGAAAATATCTTTTCGTATAGATAGGTACTGCCAAATAACTGATAATAATCCACAAGCATATGGTTATTTTGTTGTTGATGATGATGATGTTTTGTGTGCAATGAGGGTCAAGTAACTTGCCCAGGATCGCACAGCTGGTAAGTGTCAAGTGTCTGAGGCTGGATTTGAACTCAGGTCCTCCTGAATCCAGATTCGGTGCTTTATCCACTGTGCCACCTAGCTGCACCCACATATGGTTTTCATTGAGGCAAAAGGCTATCGACTTTATTTTCTCAATACCCATTTCTTTGTTATAATCAAACATGATTTAATGAATTCAACAATGGTAAACAGCTTTCCTTACTTGACTTGAGCCAGTTGGAAAATGACTTTGGTTGCTGATCATTTTTCTCTTATCTTTTTGACAAGAAATTCTGCTGTAATGAGAAATTTTGTTTTAAATTTCTGATTTTCTTACCATTGTTTCCTATGAGTTGAAAATATTGTGAATATAGTCTGGTAATAGTGACATTTATTTTGTATCATTGCATAAGAAACACAATGTTTTGCCATCTAAGAAAATGACAAAGTAATTTATACTTCACTGTGCCTCAAAATTGTGACAAAGTCAACTTTTCTTGTTTTGATATGATCCGAATGCCTTCATAATAAAAATGAATAAATAAAATGTCATTGCAGAGTGATATGCATGGCACTGAAAACCTGTTGCATTATAATTGTGTCACTGAAATTTTCAGTGTGCTGAACAGCAGAGAGAAGCAATGAGAGCCCCACATTTGGTCTCTAGCAGCTATTCAACTCTGTCTTCGTAGCATGAAAGCAGCCATAGACATACTAAATAAATGAGGATGATTGTATTCTGATAGAAATTTGTTAATGAATCCTGAAATTTAAATTTCATATAATTTGCATTTGTCATTAAATATTACTATTTTTTTCAACCATTTAAAAATGTAATATCCAGTCTTGGCTTATGGCTTAAGAGGCCCAGATTTGATTGATGGCTGTAGTTTGCTGACCCCTGATCAAGACCATATCTATAACATAGAATGGATTTGGGAAAATATTTATTTATATAATGTTTAAGTTAATTTATATTATGTTGACATTAATTTATATGTTCAATTTTATATATCAATTAACATTAATGTTGTTATTAAATATTAATACATATTAATATTAATTTAGATAATGTTGCCATTAACTGTTCTTTGATTGTCTGATAGAATCCACCTTTAAATCCATTTTCTCCAGACATTTTTTTCCCCTTTGGGAATTCGTTTATGGCTTCCTCAATTTCTTTTTTGAAGAATTAATTAATTTAATTCTCTATTTTTTCTTCTATTAATCTGAATATTTTACATGTGTATAAATGTCCATTTTAATTAAATTGTCAGTTTTGGGGGCAAAATAGTTTCTACTAATTTATTTTATTTATTTATTTATTCTGAATTCTTCTTTTTCATTTTTTGATACTATCAAGTTTTCTTCTTTCATTGTGTATTCAGACTATATAGGGGTTTTTTTAATTTCACAGTTTCTTATAAATATCTGCATTTTCATTTATGCATTAAATTGTTGAGCTTTATTTAAACTTTATTCTTCTCTTATGATTTTGGGAATTTAATTTCAGCATTAGATTGAGACTTTTTGATTTGTTGCTTTGTTTTATTTGGGTTTTTTTTTGGGGGGGGGGAGCAGGGCAATGAGGATTAAGTGACTTGCCCAGGGTCACACAGCTAGTAAGTGTCAAGTGTCTGAGGCCAAATTTGAACTCAAGTCATCCTGACTCCAGGGCTGGTGCTTTATCCACAGCCACCTAGCTGCCTCCTGTTGTTTTCTTTTTTAGTGGCATTCTTTCTTTTTGACCCTAGAAGACAATATGGTTCAAAGGAGTTGTGTCTTCCCCACAATTTGAATGCAAACAATTAATTTTCGTAAGATCGATTCCAATTGTTAAACTATATTTACCTTTCTCTCTTTTTCTTTATTCCTGTGTTTATATTTCAAAGTTTCTACTTAACTTTGGTCTTTTCATCAGGAATTATTTCAAATCTTGTATTTCATGAAAGTCCAAGTTTTCCCTGAAAGATCATACTCAGTTTTGAAAAATACATTACACTTGATTGCAAGCTTTGCCTTTTGCTTTTTGGAATAACATGTTCCAAGTTCTCTCCTTCTCTGATAGTTGACAAGCTTTGTGTAACACAATCTGTGCCTAAACTATTGGTTGGTTTTCCTGACATAATTTTCTTCCCATTTTAGTCTCTTCCCATTTCAGCTATCAAAGGAATGTTCCCAAAGCCCAGGTCTTTTCATGTCACCCTATCCTTACTCAACAAATTTCAGACCTGCTCCCATCCCCCAACCCCCCACCCCTATCATCTCCAGGATCCTCTGTTTGGAATTCTTATTAAACCTTACTCATCCCTACTTACTAATCAATGATATTGGCCTCCTTGCTGCTACTCAACTCCAGGAATTTGCACTGGCTATTCCCTTATGGCTGGAACTCAGTCTTTGCTTCCCAGTTTTCCTGGCTTGCTAAAAGATCTAGCTAAAATTGCACCTTCTACATTCTATTTCCTGATATGCCTTAATGCTTCCCTCTTTTGATTATTGCTAATTTATCCTGTATATTTCTTGTTTGTGTGTTGTTTCTTCCATGAGACTGTGAACTCTTTAAGCTCACAGTCTAAGGTGGGACTATCTTTGTATCCCCAGAGGTAAGCATAGTGATTGCACTTATAAATGCTTAATAAATGTTTACTGATTTATTTATTACCTCCTTGGTATATATGTACTTTTTTTTCCTTCTGGATCCATGCAATATTTTTTCTTTAACCTGGAAGCTCTGAATTTTGGTTCTGATGTTCCTTGGAGTTTTCATTTGGGGATTTCTTTAAGGAGGTGACTGGTCAAGTCTTTTTGTTTTCACATTACCCATCTGGTTCTAATATGTTTGGATATTCAGGCTTTTTTTGGTATATGTGCTTTTTCAGCTTGTCTGATGATTCTTAAACTACGTCCCCCTGACTGGTTTTTGTTTGTTTGTTATTTTAGTGAGGCAATTGGGGTTAAGCGACTTGCCCAGGGTCACACAGCTAGTAAGTGTTAAGTGTCTGAGGACTACAGGGCCAGTGCTCTATTCACTGCACCACCTAGCTGCCCCTCCCTGACTGTTTTTTTAGGTAATTTTAAAATAAAAAATTACCTTTATTTCTGTTTTTGAGGTTTTAATTTTTTTCTTTTACTATTTATTATTTTCTCATGGAGTCATTGGATTTTACCTAGGTTTCTAGAGAATTTTTTACTTGGGAAAATTTTGTACCTTTTGTACTAAGCAGTTTATTCTTGTTCATAAGCTTTCCTCTGCACTGGTGATGGAACATGCTACCTACTTCCTACCAGAGAAGTGAAAGACTTAACATTTGGAATATATTTTTGCACATGGCCAATGTGGAATTTTGTTTTGCTTTACTTTGCATATTTATATTGAGGATTTTCTTTTTCTTTTATTGTCAATGTCTGGGAGAATAACAGTGGAGATAATAAATGCTTGTATAAATAAATAAACAAATATTTCCTTTGGAGCTGTCATCTCATTTCTAGCTCTTTCCATTTCTTTTATAATATAATATATCTTGTCAAGTTATGTTTTTGTTTCAAGTTTTGCTTGAAGATGCTGTGGCTTTATTTTCTTCTTTTGTATTGATGTTTTGGTGGTTCCTGGATCACAAATATTTCTTTAGCATTGGTATCTTCTTTTGTTTACTCATTTGCATCCCTACTTTCTGAACTGGCACAGGATCAGGGTTTGCACTTTTCCAGAAGGAAAGGAGCATCTTGTTTATTCCTGTTCTGTATTATATGTGGTTCTGCCACATCTTCCTCCAGGTACTTAGTGCTTTATTCTTCAGGAACCTCAGGGACAGGTCAGGACAGTGAGGGGGTAGTATCTAGGTCATGATCTACTCACTGACCCAGTCCCTATTTCCAGTCTTTGCAGGTTCCTGATCCTGGTTTGGATTCAGAACCACTCACCTACAGATTCCACACATTCTTGGCTCTCGGACAGGCATGATCTGGGTAATGAAGGGCATTCCTCTGACTTATTCCTGTCTATATGTCAGAAGACTTCCATGTGTGTACTCCCTGGCCATGATTTCCTGGGCAGACGTCTTCTCTGATCCCCATGGTACACCACTGTGGTTTCCAGGTTGCCCTGGTTTTTCCCTTTTCGCAGTATTCTCATGTAGGATTTTTGGAATGGAGCTCTTACCTGGTCTTCTGGGTACTCAGCTGCCATCTTCAAATTTCACCCCTCCTGGGAGGCTTCCATGTAATCCCTAGCTGGGATTTTTTTTTTTGCAGGGCAATGAGGGTTAAGTGACTTGCCCAAGGTCACACAGCTAGTATCAAGTGTTTGAGGCTGAATTTGAACTCAGGTTCTCCTGAATCCAGGGCCAGTGCTTTATCTAATGTGCCACCTAGCTGTCCTGGGATTTTTTAACTAGACCCTTTCCTTACTGCCCAAAGACTTCTAGCTCTCTCTTTAAATTTATTTGAGCTGAGAAATTGTACATGCTATTCTTTTCCTCTTGGATTTTTAAAAATCATCACTTGATCTAGAGATTGCACACACCCTCTGCCCCCAGTTGTTGTAATATTGAGAGAGCTCACTGTTCTGGCATCCCTTACCATATCATTTAATACTAGATGATTTCTAAGGTCCTTTCTCAGTATAAATTCAATGATATGACATGAAATGGAAAATTAGTGACCTCCTAATAATCTATATATAATTTATCTGCCTTGAAGCTCCTCAAAAGAAGAAACTCTTTTTATATTTGTTTGTTTGTTCTTTTTTTTTTTAATCTTTTTATCCCAAGGACCTAACATAGTAAGTGACACAGAACAGATCCATAATATATTCTTCTTAATTGATTGATTGGACTATCTATGGACAATTTTCCCCTGGGGTTGGTTTTCCCTTCACTCATTTATCACATTAAGGAACAGAAGTTCAATATGTTTAAGTATACTTGAAGAGGTGAGTTTGTTCAGATGATGTATCTCAAGGTCAAGTTGTCATCATTTAAAACAAAAGATATTTTTCACTTAACCACAGATTTTTTTTTATTGTGTATAAACAAGTGTTGATTATATTTGAAATAAATAATAGAGGCACATTTTGAAGTGCTATCTTAGAAGGTAGAGACATTTAAGCTTCCTTATCTTCTTCACTGACCAGTTACTCCCTGTTCCCTAATTCATGCTACAGATAGAAATTGTCTCGGCCTGATATATTTTATCAACCTAACCCAACTCCTTCATTTCTTCAAGGCTCAGTTCAAGATCTATCTTCTATAGGAAGTCCTTCTTTATTCCTTCATTCCAGTTTCCCCTCTCCCCATTTTTTCTATATGTTCAACTGATAGTCAGTCAGTCAATAACCATTTATTAATGCCTACTATATGCCAGGATGGTGCAAAGGCAAAAGATAGTCCCTCAAGAAGCTCACAATCCAACAGGGGTGATGTAAATAACTATGTCCAAAAAAGCTATGTACATGATAAATAGGATATAATTAACAGGGGAATGACACTAGAATTAATAAGGACTATTGGTAAAGGTTTCCTATAGAAGATGAGATTTGAGCTGGGACTTGAAGGAAGGCAGGGCAGCCAGGAGTCAGAGAGGAGGAAAGAGAGCACTCCAGGCACGGAAAACTGCCAGGAAAAATGCATGGAGCTGAGAGGTGGAGGGTTCTTGTTTTTTGGGGTTTTGTTTGTTTGTTTGTTTTGGTTTGTTTTGGTTTTTTGGTGGAACAGCCAGGAAGCCAATAATACTGATTTAAAGATTCCTTTGGGAAAAAGAAGGAAGATGCAAGGAATAAGAGACAGAAAAGAAGGAGGTGGGGACCCTACATTATGCTGGGCTCTGAGATTGGGTTTATAAACTTCTTGAGGGTGAGTATTGCTTTGTTTTTGCTTTTGCATCCCCAGCACCTAGCATAGTGCTTGGCACATATTAGGTGCTTTATAAAAAAACTGCTAGTTATTTGTTAGCTTGATTCTGTAAACTTCCTTCATTCTGGTTTGGTGTAGCCATGAAGTAGAGGGGAGAGTAAGGGTGCATATGGGTTGTGTTTAGGTTTAAGAGGTTTCCTTTCTAATTTTCATGTAGTTGTAGCTTGCACTTTTCGGGGGGGGGGGGGAGCAAAAAAAAGTGTAGTTGAAAAGTGAAAATAAAGGTGAATGAATGATAATTTGGGCAAAAGCTAAAAACCCAAACTTGCCTCATATAATTCAGCTAGAGTATTAGAAGCAAAATGAAAATTAAAATGCAGTAAACAAACCAGATGTTTAAATAGTGAACCCTTTGGCATAACTGAGTTCAAACATCTGGAACATTCCCATATATCAGAGTAGTCAGTAGAAAGCCTGAAACTTACTAGGGAATTCAAGAATTCCACTCTAAGTATTTAAATGTTGTGGTAGCATGGCATGTGAAAACTGAATGAGATTTTAGTGAATAGCTAGTCTAACCCCTGCCCCTCCCCTTGCTTTACAATTGTATCAACCAGAAAAATATCTTTAGTAGTATTTGTGATTTTTCCACACATTTTCAAAAAAATGCCTCTTTTCCCTCCCCCTCCCAAAACACATTTACTAGATTTCTCAGGAAAAAGGACAGGAGACAGTTATAATTATTTTGAAATAATTTCTTTTAAATTCATAGTCTAAGGCAGCTAGGTGGCGCAGTGGATAAAGCATTGGCCTTGGATTCAGGAGGACCTGAGTTCAAATCCAGCCTCAGACACTTGACACTTACTAGCTGTGTGACCCTGGGCAAGTCACTTAACCCTCATTGCCCCGCCCCCCCCCAAAATTCATAGTCTAGGAAAAATATGGGTTAATTGATGACTCATAATAGCTACACAGTTTATTTGGGGGCAGGGAGTATTATGCTAGATTAATATAGTTTGGCCCTGTAGCTGCCTTTGCCTCTCTATAAAATACTAGGCAAAATGTATCACTGAACTTTAAATAATACAACACATTTTTGCAGCTCCCAACTCCAAAATGATTTGCATGAAAGTAATAGCTGTGAAGTACACATGGGGAAGAAGAGAAAGAAAGATTCATCTTAACTTCCTGGGGAAGGTGAAGTAACTTAGTGCTAGAGCTGAAAGAGAGCTCAGGAGCCACTGAATCCAACCTTCTCATTTTATACGGGAGGAATTGAGGTCCAAGAAGGGTAAGATCCAAGGTCACATAGGTCATAACCACCAGAGAGAGGAGCTGATCCCATGTCCTCTTGTTTGAAGGTCAGTGCTCTTCCCATTGTCCCACTATGCCTCCTTGGAGAAGCTGGTCATCTCCTGAACAGTTCAACTAATGTGGAGGTATCTTTTAGGGACGTTTGGAGCATGTCCAGATTGCCTAACATGGAGGCCTCTGCATCCCCTACCTCAGAGATTAATGTGACCTCCTTTGACTGGCTGCCAGTCCCTCTTTTTTCTGCCTCTTTCAGCTATTCTTAACTTCTGCATGCAGAGGGCTGAAGACCACGATTCATCCTCAATGAGGACTCCAGGAATTGAACCAGTGAAAAGGAACTTTCCTTCCATTGCTCCCTCTCTTTTACGCTGTCTTCAAGAAATGGACCTGTAGTTCTTTCTCTTCTGTGCTGTTGGTCCATCTCAGTTTCAGGTGCCAGAGGTGATCCCCAAAGACTGTAGGGACCAACTGAATCATTGGGGAAAAGTTTTTTCCAACAACACATGTCACAGTGAACACAGTAGCAAATTGTCTGATAAAGGACATAATACCAAGTTTTGTCCTGCTGTATACTATTGACTATGATTGAGGACCATGTTTTACCATAGAATTAACTAAAGAATTTTCCAGGTATTTTGGGATAAACGTAAACCACTTACTTATTACCCACAATTATCAGAAGTCAAGCAGCTCAATTGGGAAAACTAAGACAGGAAACACAGTTAAAATGGCCTTAGGTACTTCCCTTTGTATTGTGGATTGTTGCTTTTTGAAATTCTGTTTCATAGGCTCCTCAGGGACTACCATTGGGAGACTAAGTCTAGCCACAAGGGATGAAAGCCTGATGAGAAATGTGATTTCTTTTTCTAGTTCCCTTTCACAGGTCAGGAAGAAGGCAGCCTTGACACAAACTCTGCCTTTGGAAGAGTTGATACACTTTTTGGGGCCAGGAGACCACGTATGGATCCGCAACTCCAAGAAGATACCTAGTCTCTAGCCCTTTCCAGATCCTGCTGACCAGTCATACCCATAAAGGTGGTCAAGAGGATAACCTGGATACATCACTCCCATGTGAAGCCTGCCATGATTGACTTCACCCAAGCAGAGGAAACAACCCCTGATTGACCCTGGGAAGCAGTTAAGCTGAAAAAGGACCCTAATACCAACCAGTGGTCTTTGGCTGTTTGTTTATTTGACCCTGATAACTACAACCAAATTCCTCACCTTATCTACCATGCATTTGTTGTTTATGCTTTATACTTTACCATGCACCCTTGGGGAAATAGGGGATCCCAACACTCAACGTGTGTCTAATTCAACATGTCGACTGTGTCTCTAACTGGACCAACTGCTGGATGTGTGCCCATGTCCCTTTGTCCTTAGGGGAAGAGATAACCCTGGTGGGCATGGGGTCAGACATCCAAGATGTATATGATTCTTTGTTTGCAATCAATGAGGCAAGCTTAAGCAAAATACCAAATCATACCACCCTCTCAATTATTCACTTTTAATTGGGAAAAGATCGCTAACTCTTCAAAATCTCTGTCCCCCTTAATTGTGCATCATATTGTCAGGCCAGTGCTACTATGTTATAAGCAAAATGGGATGCAAGGTCAAAATATGGGATGGCAAATAGGATGTAACTACACCCTATCCCTGAAATGAAATGAGGCTATCAGGAGGGAAAATACCTTATGAGAATTAGTCTTAAGCCAGGGGGCTACACAAACAAGAACAATTGTTTTATGGCTCCACAAGGATTTTATTTCCTATATAACAAAAAGGCATATGATTGGCTCCCCTCAAATTAAACAGGCAAATGTGGGTTGGGGAGGGTTCCCTTTGGCCTCTGGCCCACACAGGCTCTGCCCCTACCACATAGTTACAAAGCAGAAGTATAGCCACCCAAGTTTCTGCTACACTTCTCTGTTTAGTGAAAGAGACTGAACATGCCTTTTCCATTTTATTTCCTATGTATGGGACCAGATTCAGTCTGATGCTCCTGAATAAAATGAATAGATATTTGCAAGTATTTGTTAATGAAACCATAGGCAGTGGAAGACCTCAATACTGAGGTCACTATGGCTGGGACCTTACAAAATAGGCTAGCTTTGGATTTCTTTCTGGCTGGGGTGTGGTGGGTGGTAATGTGCTCTTGTAGGTCAGGAGAGCTGCACCTGGGTTCCTGACAGCTTTGTCAATGTCTATACTTCTATGGATTCTGTTCAAAATGTCTGGAACAAGTTTCAGGAGGAGGGGAAGGATCCCTGGTCCACATGGGAATGTTTGACCTCTTGGCTCCCAAATCTCTCACAGCTAAATTATCTGTTTGTGGGGCTCTTCTTGTGTGTCCTCATAGGAATTGCGTGTTGTTTATGTTTACATTATCTCCCTTGGTTCAAAGAACTGACTCCTGAGTCAACTCCCAAATTATAAACAGCAGAGATTAAATTGATATAGTTGAGGATAGAGGAGAGATATTGGTGCTGCAACACAGATATGCTTAACACCAAAGTGGGATTATGGATTACTATGCAGAATCAGCCACTCTGTCCCAGACAGCCCATAGAAAAGAATGATTCCATCTGGCTCTTTAACTTTTGGAGTACATAGGAAAAGTAATGAAAGGAGCTTTGATTCTATCTCCTTATCACTAGCCCATCCCCTTTTAGAAACATTCACCCTATCAGGATTGTATTGCCCTCCTTACAAAAGTTGTGGGTAGTTTACTTTGAAACAGTCACCCAGCTACACTGTTGCCTTCATGTGCTTAGTAAACTCTTTTTAATTTTTCTCTTCCTTCATTTTGTTTGCTTCATTATTGAGGCCAAGGTCCAAACAAAAATTTGATTTTAACACTGGGCAAATCACTTATCCTCCAAGTGTCTCAGACGCCTCTCATAGGGAGCCTGTCACCATCACGAATGTCTACTTGTACTGAATTCTCTACAAATTGCTGCTTTCACGTAGTTCCATAAAAATGTATCTAAGGGTCACAATCACCAGCAACCTAAAGAAATATCGTACTATCTTACTCATGTCTTTTTTATGTTTATTAATGTATTTAATTGTTTATAGGTGTCAAAGCCTAAGACCTCTGAAGTGGTATGCTTTAGGGAGAGAAGATCTAGGGACTGAACTTCCGATAAACAGCAGTTATCTCAGTCTGGAGATTAGCTGGCTAGTCTCCCTGGTCTCTGCTTTGCCTAAATACCCAGACTGCTTAACTCTATGTCTGTGAACACAGACTAGTGGCATTTCTACAAACATGTCTCAGAGACCACCCACATACAACCACTTTTTCCATTACCTCTAGGTGCCCCCTCAAGTTGAAGTACAAAGCATTGAGTCACAAGAAACTTAAAAGAGAGAAGGGAATTCAGGACCTGCTGCTGTGACCTTCTGAGGTCTTTGGTGTTGGGAATTCCTCAAACTCCCTCCCTCACCATTGCACTTATTTTACCCTGGTGTGCAAGAATGCTGGATTCTCCTTTAGATAAAACCTCTGGCTTATCACCACTAAAGCTCTTCCTTGTTTACAATTCCTCTTGGCAAATATCTTTAGATAGATAAAGGTTAGGGGCTGCTCACTCCTTCCTGTCCTTTAAGGGGCTGGGTCTACTGCTTCTAGTCCTAGCTGCTGAGGATACACTTGTTTTCTTTTGGTCCATTGTAAAGTTTTTGTTTTTATCTTTTTTTTATTAACTGTGGGACCCTGGACAAGTCACTTAAGCATGTTTGCTTTAGTTCCTCATCTGGAGAAGGAAATGGCAAACCACTCCAGGAACTTTTCCAAGAAAACATCAGATGGGGTCACAAAGAGTTGGACACAACTAAAAAACTGACAGAACAAAAAGTTTTCTCATCTTGTATCTGCAATGTCTGGGGGACATGTATTCCCTGCCTCTGTGGCTCTCTGGGCTTCTGAAAAGTTAAGAAATTTTTAAATTTCCTTCTCAAGATTCTCTGAAGTGGAAATTGAAGGCTGAAGCCAGTTGTTTGTTTGTTTTTTTTTAATGTCAGAAGTAAATGAAATTACAGGATTTTCTTTTTAAACACAGTACGAGTACTCTTACCTTTGGAACTAGGCTAGCCTACAAACCCATTTCACCCTGGCAGATAACCTTCTTTATAAATAATGATACAAAGGGCTGGTTAGTCTATTATAAGCATATTTCATTGAGTTGAAGTTTGATTGTGAAACCAACCAAAGTTTACTAGTTGTAGACCAAAGCTAGAAAAGGGTGATGGGATTGACTACACTGCTATTCTTTCTAGATACCTTTAAATTCTGGTTCTACTGGAGTTCAAAGGTTAATTAACCCCAAATCTCAAGAGTTAATGTGAAAAGTAGTAAGGCTGCTGTTTAAATGAGCCCTTTTGCAAAATGTTATGCAGCAGGTATTGGAAAATGGGAATTATACGATCTCATATTTAAATCGGCCCTGTAGTCCAACCCCCTCATTTTAAAGATGGAGAAACTGAGGCCCAGTGAGGTTAAGCAACTTGCTCAAAGACACAAAGTCAGGGTCAGATGCAGGTTCAACAATTGATTGTCCAGCAACTGCTTTGTTCCAGGCACTGAGATAGGTGCTGGGGTTGCAAAGACAAAAACAAAATAGTACTTCCCTCAAGGACCTTACATTATACTAAGGGGAAATAACATGTACATATGATGTAGGAGGCAAAAAAGGGGTTAATAGAAAAGCCTAAGATCCAAGTTTCCCACATCACATATATATATATATAAATACAAATACATATATGTGTATACATGTATACATATGTAACATGTAGATGTGTATGTAGATACATATACATACATACATGTATATTTTCCAAAAACACAAAATAAATACAGAGTAATAGGGGAAGACACACAGGGGAGAGAGCATTAACATCTGATAAACCAGGAAAGTTCTCATAGGTGAGGTACCACCTGAGATGAGTCTTGAGAAGAGATAGCAACTTCAAGATGTAAAGGCAGAAGGGCATTCCCCCCAGGGGGAACATCCTTATAAAGGCTAGGCTCAGAGATTTCAAAAGACGGCCCAATTGGAATTTTCTAAATGAGGCACACCTATGTCCCAGCATAGATTCTTCCATACAAATTATCCACTCTCATTTCTTTTTATTTTATTTTATTTTTAATTTGTGGTATAAAACAAGAATTTCCGTAACACAGTACAAGAAAAAACTTAATTGTACATGAAACTACAAATTTAATGGGCAAAACTTGCTATTCCTTTCAAATATACAACAAAATTATCATGTAAGTTTCTTTTTTTCTTCCTCTCCCCAAAATGACTACCACTAGCTACAAATAAGTATGTGTATGCACACACCCATACACACATATAATTATTCTACACAAAATTTATTCATCAATTCTCTCTTGATTCAGATAGCACCTTCATATTTTCTTCAGTTATTTTGGGGTATTAATTTATTTTTTAAAAGCAGGACAATGATGGTTAAGTGACTTTTCCAGGGTCACACAGCTAGGAAGTGTCAAATGTCTGAGGCTGGATTTGAACTCAGGTCCTTCTGAATCCAGGGCTGGTGCTTTATCCACTATGCCACCTAGCTGCCCCAATTTGGGTATTTATAATAGACAAAACAATTTATTTGCTAAGTCATTCTTAAAACAATATTACTGTATACAATGTTCTCTTGGTTCTGCACATTTTGCTCTTCATTATTTTGTGCAAGTCTTTTCATGTTTTTCTAAAATCATTGAGCTCATCATTTCTTATAGTGCAGCAGCATTCCCTCACAATTGTATACCACAACTTGTTCTCGAGGCAAAAAATCCAGTGAAGAAGAGCGATTTTTTTTTTTAATTTGCTATTAGGCTTTCTTTTTTATGTGATAGCATGGTCATGGTTAGATTAATTTTTGATAATATTATGGAAAAAACACTATAGTTTGCCTTTGACATCAATCCTTGCATCAATATCTAATTGACAGTTTCTGCCAACTCTTCTGCTTTTCTGATGATTATACTTATTCTTATACTTATCTTGAAACTATATTCTTGTTTCCTGATTTGTCCTAGGTTTTGCATAAGCTCATGATTTGAATTAAGGCCTTGCCTAAGTTTCTAAGGTTTGTGAACTTTGTTTTTTTTTCTTCTGTTGTTGTTGTTTCAATTTTATTTACTGGTTTCACATAGGAAGTGGTCTTTAGGCTAGGGGAAGCATAAGATTTTCTGAATTCACTCAGCAGTGATGACAAGTATTTGCCAAGACATGCAATCAGACAGTATGTAATTTTCTCTAAGTCCCCACTGGATGGGGGGGAGGGGGGAATTATTCCCTAGTTGCTGACAACAAAAGAGTCCACTGAAGCCCATGAAGGTCCTGAAAAGTCTTAGAGATTGTCTGGCTTTTCCTCCTGTCATGACACAGTCAGACAACTTTCTAAATCTGTGTGTGTGTGCATACATGAAAAGATAATATGCAATTTGGAAGAGTGCCAATGTGTACTGAAGAAGGGAATTGCCCCATAGACTCCTAACATAAAAGTTCACTGATGGTATTAAGGCATTGGTTGTACCTATTGAAGCATAGGTGCAGGGAGCAGCTAGGTGGCACAGGGGATAAAACATTCACTCTGGATTCAGTAGGACCTGAGTTCAAATTCAACCTCAGACACTTGACACTCACTAGCTGTGTGACCCTGGGCAAGTCACTTCACCCTCATTGCCCTGCAAAAAAGGAAAAAAAAAGAAAAAAAGAAAAAAGAAGCATAGGTGCTGAACTATCAACTTTACTGTATGGTAATGAAAAGAGGCTAAGCCTAATCACCAAATCAGAAACACAGTAAGGGATGAAGGATAACAACCACAATAATGATAATAATAGTGATGACAGTGATGGTGTTGGTGGCCAGATTGGTTAACCAGATATCACTTGGCTGAGACACAGGAGCCTATCATTACCAGCCAATTGAGGCTTTTTTACTAACTGAGATACCGAGTTCTACCACAGCATACAAGTTGTCCAAGAGAGGGAAATATAGATAAACCAAATTACACGCCAGCTGGCTTCCTGAAGATTAAATCACCAGAAGATACACAGGGAGACATGCCCATGTCATGGAAACCCCTCAGGAAATCCAGGCAGTACAAACATCCATGCCCTTCCTGAGACCCAGAGGCTTATCTGGGTTTGATCCCTACTCCACGAATAGCTACATTGGCCCAAAGTGACAGTAGATGGTTGCAGCCAGTCGAATAAACCACCAGCAGCATTTAAAATGCCTTTCCTCCTTAAATATGTCAACTACACATATCTCTAGAATACTAGGGATGGTAGACAGTTCACCTGTTGCTGGCCTGCTGTTTTCCCTAAATATTGTGCCAATCAAATCTAATTCAATAAATATTTATTAAATGCATGATATGTGTAGGACACTGTGCTAGGAGATGGGAATAGAAATTTTAAGAAAAAAAAAAGAAAAGATTCTGCCTTAAGGAGTTTGCATTCTATTGAGAGAATAAAACATATAAACAGAAGGTACATTAACAGTATTTTGTAACAGAAGTATTCTAAGACTTCAAAGTATACTTATATAATACTCAGATAATTATTCTATTAGAAGGACAAAACACGTAAACAGATAAGTATATGCATATGATAATTTGAGCAGAATAAAATCTAGGTAGGCAGGAAGGCTTTCGATAGGAAGTGGCACATAAACACAGTTTTGAATGAAGTCAGGAATTCGAAGAGGTGGAATTGAGGAGGAGGTTCATTCCATGTATGAGTGTGGGGGGAGAAAGTCAGTGTAAATGGGATGAAATTGAGAGAAGGAATGTCATATATAGCCAACAGTAAGTGGGCCAGTACAGCTATAATATTGAGTGCAGGGGAACTTTGCATTATTGTCTGGAAAGGCAGACTGATGTCCCATTTTGGAAAGCTTTACAGGATAAACAAAGAAGCTTAAATTCTTTTGTAGAGGTCAATTTTGCTGTTGTTTGTCCTTCATTTTCTTTCCTTCTTTCTTTCTTTCTTTCTTTCTTTCTTTCTTTCTTCCTTCCTTCCTTCCTTCCTTCCTTCCTTTCTTTCTTTCTTTCTTTCTTTCTTTCTTTCTTTCTTTCTTTCTTTCTTTCTTTCTTTCTTTCTTTCTTTCTTTCTTTCTTTCTTTCTTTCTTTCTTTCTTTCTTTCTTTCTTTTGGTGAGGCAATGAGGGTTAAGTGACTTGACCAGGGTCACACAGCTAGTAAATGTTAAATGTCTGAGGCTGGTTTTGAACTCAGGTTCTCCTGAATCCAGGGCCAGAACTTTATCCACTGTGCCACCTAGCTTCCCCCTGTCCTTCATTTTCGATGAAGACCATGACATTAGGGTGATGTCATGACTTGAAGTGAATCGGCTTTAAGTGAGGGAGGGCTGGGCAAGGTCCATAGCTACCTGACTCCATTGGCAAGATACATATCAGGACAAGTAGAGATGGCCCCAGATGTTTTAAACAATTGGGGAGGGGGCAGCTAGGTGGCGCACTGGATAAAGCACCGGCCCTGAATTCAGGAGGACCTGAGTTCAAAACCAACCTCAGACATTTGACACTTACTAGCTGTGTGACCCTGGGCAAGTCACTTAACCCTCATTGTCCTTCTAAAAAAACAAACAAAAAAACCACACACACAAAAATTGGGGTCAAGTGAGTTGCCCAGGGTCACACAGCTAGTAAGTGTCTGAGGTGAGATTTGAACTCAGATCCTTCCAACTTCAGGGCCAGTGCTCTATCTACTCTGCCACCTAGCAGCCTACTGTAGAGATCATAGGGAATCACTGAAGGTTCTTGAGCCAGGTGGTCACATGGGCAGATTTGTGCTTTAGGGAAATGATTTTGGCAAGTGTGTGGAAAAGGGTCATAAAGTTGGAAGGTATTTCAGAGGTCATCAATTCTAACTGTCTCTTTACAGTAGCACACTCTTTCTTGGTTGGGCAAGGGCACCAGAATCATTACCCAAATATCCGCTGGCTCAATGATTTTAATCTATGAGTTGGATAATGGCATGTTACAATAATCCAGAGGAGGGAAAAATCTTTGAGGGGTTTCCACTAAGCTGCAGACTATTTCTGCTAGGTGGCACAGTGAACAGAGTGTCATGCCTGGAGTTAGGAAAACCAGAGTTCAAATCCAACCCTGGGCAAGACACTTAACCCTGTTTACCTCAGTTCCTCACCTCTAAAATGAGCTGGAGAAGGAAATGGAAAACCACTCCAGTCTCTTTGCCAAGAAAACCCCAAATAAGGGCATGAAGAGTCAGAAATGACTGGAAAATGACAACAACAAAAAGCAACGTACTTATATGCCCTAAAATTATATGTATACACATACACACAGAGATAGATAGATGATAGATGATGATAGAAAGATGAGACAGAGACAGAGACACAGAGACAGAAACAGAGTGTGGGGCTGTAGGATCTGGTGGAAAGAATGCTGAAATTGAATTCAAAAGACCTGGGTTTGAATCTCATATCTTCTACTTTCCTAGCTCCAGAACTTGGCAACTCAATTAACTTCTCTGACCCCTCATCTGTAAATGTTGTGACCCACAGAGCAAAGAAAACGTAACAGGGAAGATCATTATTATTTAAGTGGGAAAATTACAAGATTAGGTAATACCTGTCTCTCAGGCAAGGTGTACCAGGGTATACTTTTACCTTTATTGGGGAAAAGGTTGTATGTGATTGGATGGGATGTCCTCCAGTGATATGCTGCTATTTGCTATATTCTCTTGGTGTCATACCTTCACTGTCTTAGAGAGAAGAACTTCCAGAGCAGGTGTTATAAGTTAAACCTTGTCACACATATTTCTTAAATGTGTGCCTCACTACAATTATGGTGGTCTAAATTTTAGTGTACACCTCCCAAGGAGGCTGTATTTGTGTGAACTAGATTCTTAAGAGAACATTTTGTATTAACTCTTTACTATATTATCTGAAAGTAGTAGTCACTGACCTCTGGGGACACAAGTTGCCAATTCAGGCAGAAGTTGGAAAATGCTGCTATTTCTTCTCCTTTTCCTTTTCCATTTATTTATTTGTTTGTTTGTTTCTTTATATTACTTTAAAAATAAAAGCTGGGAGATCGACTCTTACCCAGTCCTTGGTCATCAAATGGTCTTAGAAAGCCCTTAATTTAGAAAGGCCAAGGTCACCCCCTGCATCCTGGACCATCACCAGTAATCTTTACCTTTGTCTTGCTGCTGAACTTTGATGAATCTGGAGAAAAGCCAACAACTCTGCATAGCTCTGCCCCACACACATCCAACTAATGTCACTGGACCTCTTAGAAAACGAAGGAGCAACAATAACCTTCACTAATTGTTCTCTTGTTTCTGATGAGCATCTCTACTGGACTAAGGGATACCAAACTTATCTTTTCTTTTTTGCCACCATCTGTTGAAATTCTGCTACTGAGGGCTATCCATCACTTTTGCCTACCATCTATTGGGGTGTAGTAGCTAGAAAGCCTCTCCCCTGCATGAAGGACATCTGCAGCATTAGAAGTGTGAGTAGTTCTAGCAACAAATGTCCACTTATTTATGCCTTCCATTTGTGTCATTGTATCCTAATTATCACTGGGCCTTTCCGATTTGAACCGAAAACTTCCTTTATATTTTTTCTCCTCATATTAAAATGTGCACTCCTTGAAAGAAGATACTGACTGTTTTGCATGTAGTTAGCATTTAATAAATGCTTTTTGATTCAATCATTTGTTATGCTAACTTATTAAATTTCTTTTATATTATACTAATATGTCCTCTGCTGCCCTGAGGAAAGTAAACACATCAGTAGCGGCTTGTGAGCTATGGTCTTGAATGGGTACTGAATCACTCTGTGCCTCAGACTTGGGCTATCTTTTCTTGAGGCTCACATGTGAGAAAGCCTCTAGTTGTCAGAGATGAAGAAATTGAGGCCTGGAGAGAATACATGATTTGCCCAAGGGAATGCACAAGTATGGTGACATTAATGTAGGTAACACAGTCTAGTTGGAAAAGTCAGGGAACCTTAAAATTTGAATCACAATCTTTCAAACCAAAATTCTAAAAGCATGAGTGCAAACACTTTAGATTTGTTCAGAAGGGGCTAATTTTACTTGACAGCTTGAGTCCTTTGCAAAAATAGGGAAAGCCACTTTTCAAATCAAAGCAGTTCATGCAGCTGAGAAATGAACTTTTCTAGGAAGTTACACATGCATTTAGATGAAGGGCATTCCACTCCAAGCATTCCTCCCACTATAGTTTTGCCAGTTGTACATCGTGTCCTTAAATAAGTTTGCAAGGTTCTTCAAAAGAACTTATGATTTTTCCCAAACACATTCTATCAATCTATCTCATTCTAAAGTAAAACAAAAAACAAAAAATAAAAAAGTGCCTCATTGAAATTTAGGAAATGTAACTGTCTCTGGACTTGTTTGTTGTTCAGTCGTTTGCAGTCATGTTTGATTCTTTGCGACCCCATTTGGGGTTTCATGGTTTGCCATTTCCTTTTCCAGCTCATTTTACAGAAGAGAAAACTGAGGCAAGTGGGGTTAAATAACTTGCCCAGGGTCACACAGCTAGTAAGTGTCTGAGGCCAGATTTGAACCTGAGTAGAAATGAAGATGAGTTTTCCTGACTTCAGGCCCAGCATTTTATTCACTGTTAGGACTGATTCATTCTGGTTTTTACGGATTGTATTATTATCCTTGGAAGTAAAATCTTAGATACCCAGAAAGTTTCCAGAAATCATCTTACCTCCTTTCTGATTGCTTACAAGCCCTTAAGTAGAAAGTAACCTTTTCCTCTCTCTTTAGCATTCTCATAGTCTTCAGGTGAGGACCATTTTACCCATTTACTGATCTGTATTTGTCATACTTCTTTCCCCTCTTGGAATAGAAACAACTTGAGAGCAATTCAATTCAATTCAACAAATATTTATTAAGTGACGTGTCACCCCACTGTGCTTCTGACTCTTCCTACTTAGTGGCCATGACTCGGTTTCCTTATCATCCTGGAACTTTGTTTGAGGCCTGGATCTTTCTCACCCTGGAACATTTCCCTGCCATCCCTTCTCCTTTCTCTTAACTGAAGCACTTTCCAGAGTTCGCCATTTTGCAGATGAACCCAGGCTGGCTTTGCTTAATTCTCCTCCCTTTTGTGCCATTGACGCACAGGACTTTGCCACCATGGCCTTTCCCAGGTACCTGTACCCCACCTCCACCTAACTTTTAGCTTCCTTTTTATGTGTTCTCTTCCCTGATTCCCCCTTCTACCTAGAGGCAATTATGTGGCACAATGGTTAGCGCTCTGAGCCTGGAGTCAGGCTAGACCTGAGTTCATATCTGACCTCAGATACTTAGCTGTTTGATAAGAGCTAGTCATTTAACCTTTGTCTACCTCAGTTTCCTCAACTATAAAGTGGGGATTATAAAAGCACCTACCTCCATGGTTGATGTGAGGATCAAATGAAATAATATTTGTAAAATACTTAGCATAGATACTTATTAAATGCTTGTTTCCTCCCTTCCCCATTGGAATGTAAGTTCCTTGAAGGCAGGGACTCTTTCTATTTGCTTATGGTTTAGAACAGTATCTAGTAAATTCAGAATAAATGCTTCTTGCTTTGCCTTGACTACTATGTGCCAGGCACTGTTAGGCACTGAAGAAGCACAGATTTAAGAGAGACACAGAAACAGAGGGAGGGAGGGGGAGTAGGAGGAAGGGGAAGGGGGAGAGGGAGAGGCAGAAGGAGAGTGAGGGCTAGAGCCAGAGGGAGAGGAAGGGGGAGGGGAGAGGCCAGAGATGGAGCAATCCTGACTTCAAGAACTTTATATTCTACAAGAATAAGGGACTCATTCTTGTTTCATCTTTGCATCCTCAGTTTCTAGCATAGTACCTAAGCCATTTATAAATGTCTTCTGACTAGAAAATTGAGTGACACTAAATAGGGAAAAGAGGCTAATGGGGTTTGAGAATTTCTAAGCTCCACTGGCATTCTTAAAGCATTCCATAAATCAGTTTACCTTGAGGGTTTTAGAAGCAGGCTGCAGAAACTAGCCCTCCTCCAATTTGCCTAAAACTATTAAGGAGTAATTAAGTGGATAAAGGGTGTTTTCCAGGTTGTCAGAAGTTTGGTAAGTGGGCTGGATTAAAAAGAACAGGCTTGCTCTTCCATTAGCTGACCTTGCAAGCTAATAAATTCATCCTGCATTTTTCTGCTACTGCCAATTTATGGCATACAGGAAACTAATCTTGTACAATAACTACCTTCCTGTACTTAGTTCCTAAATAGAGCCAAATGGATTTGGTGGCGGAAGAACTCCACAACAGTTCCTGTGAAACAGTGCTGAGCCCAGCAAGAACCGATAGAGGCTTGTTGCTGTTTATTGACTCTGACAATATAATTATGTGCTCATTTAGCTGCTTTGCACTTAAGAATAATATTAAAAAAAAAAAAGCTCCTGCACAGGGGCTACCACCATGAATCAAAACAAAACAAACAAACAAAAAAATGTGTATTTGTGTATTTGTTACACGCCAGATCGACACAATTACCTGCGATTTTCAGGCTTGGAGCACACAGGCAATCAATACTACACACCAAAGGCTTTGATAAGAAATGATTGTGGGCTCTGATATCCTCCCCCCCCCACCCCCCAATCACAAAAGACCTAGCTTCGTAATGAGTTAATAATGGCATGGCATCCTCGTCCTCGTTACAAAGTCAGATGCATTAGGAGATGAGAGGTAGTCAGAGAAGAGGAGAGTAAAGGAGGGGAGGGGAGTGAAGTGAAGGAGAGGGGAGAGAGAGAGAGAGAGAGAGAGAGAGAGAGAGAGAGAGAGAGAGAGAGAGAGAGAGAGAGAGAGAGAGAGAGAGAGAGAGAGAGGAAGGAAGGAAGAGAGGAGGGGCATAAAAGAATAGAAAAGAGGGGAGAGGGGAGGGAGAAGAGAGAAGAAGAGAGGAAGGAGAAGAGGACAAAACAAGGAATGGGATAAGAGGGAGAGAGAGGGAGAGGGGGAAGGGGAGGGGAGGGGGGGAGGGAGGAAGGAGGAAGAGGGAGAGGGAGAAGAGGGAAAGGAAAGGGACCAAAAGAATTCTGAACTTGATTGTTTTGGAGAAATGATCTTCTACAAACAGCAGAGCCTTTTAAACAAGCTAATACTGTTCATACACACCTGACACAGAACTACCACATGGGGTTGTTATTAAAAGTTAAAATGAAGATTTTTTTCTCCTACTGAACAACACCACAATTTATCAGTCTGGTATGGCAAGAATTCCTAGCAAGAGCTCTAGGCCCAAACTGTCAAACATTTGTTCAGCAGTCAATTTCATCCAGTTTGAAACAGGTCTAAATTAAATGCAGAGTGCATTTACCAGAAGGAAGAAGAATAAGTACCTGTGATTTGGGGGGACCACACATAACTTGTCTGTGTTAGATTTAGATTTTGACTATTGAGGAGCAGTCTTTTAAAGTTAATTTTTGACAATCAAATTGGCCACAACTGTTCGCTCTTCCTCATCACAGAATTTGCATTTGGCATCTCCCCTGATCTGATTAGTTCATTTGTATATTGATTAGTCCTAGGTGAACCAGATAAACTCCCTAAGTTAATTTAGAGTATTATTCTAGAACTGTAATAAAGCAAGTGACCCACAAAGATATAGATCCCTTCCAGCAAAGCACAATATATGAAATCTAGAAAATCTAGACCTACAACAACCCCCCAAAAAAATCCAAAAAATCTAGCCCTACAACAAAAAAGGGACAATTTTGTCTGGATTCTTAGTATATAAGTATAGGAATTTGTCTTCATTTTTTTTTCTTTTCTTTTTCTTTTGACACTGATTTAACTGGATTGTTAGAAGGTAACTAAATGTATCAAGATCATTATATTTGGGCTGGTGGAGTCAAAAGAAGAAACTGCTTACCAGTCTATCAGCTTTACCTTTTCTCAACCTATCTCATAGGATTGTTCATGAGTAGAGAGAGTTCTTTGTAAAATATGAAGTCTTGCAGAAACATGAGCTTGCTGAGAGAAGTTGGGACGGCAGGTATAAGTAAGGGGAGCTTAGAAGGTATATGATTTATATAGATGCCGTGCATAATGGAGAGATCAAAAGAATATTAAGAGATCAAAGGCAATTGCCCTCCCAATCAATTTAATAGTAACAGGCTCATCTTACAGAAAGCTAACCTAAATCTAGAATCTACATCAGAGGAAAAGCAAAAATGGGGGGGTGCATTGCCTAATTCAGGCACCAGAACTGTCAGAGTCATTCTGATTTCCTGTCTTGAGGAAGGAATCAGTTATCAGGGTTGAATTGTGTCCATGATGTGGGTTGGGCAAATCTTCATGTCAAACCACTAGGCAGAGGTTCCGAAAGTATAGGTTAGGGCTCAGGGCAAATAATAAAAAATAACATTTGGTGACTGACCAATGACTGTCTCTATCTCTGTTTCTCTTTTTACTTGATTTAAAATGAAGTTGATTTGGAGGGTAACTAGGTGGCACAGTGGATAAAGCACTGGCCCTGGATTCAGGAAGACCTGAGTTCAAATGCAGCCTCAGATGCTTTTGACACTTACTAGCTGTGTGACCTTGACTAAGTCACTTAATTCTCATTGTCCTACAAAAAAAAAGAAAAAAGGAAAGGAAAAAAAATAAGTTGATTTTGAAGATTGATTTAGCATGAATCATTTAACTCATCCTTTTTTTAATCCTTTATCATTATGTGCCAATATTTGGGATTATTCTGATCCATTCCTTTTATTTCTGTTTTTAAATTAACTTTATTAGGAACTTAGTAATCAACATATGTGAACATTTTCATATACAAAGAGAATTGCATATGAGTTCTTACTTCTGTCATGTACAATTTGTTTTTAGGTGTCTATTAAACTTAATGTGGTAGTAACAAAATTGCCCTATTTGTGTCCCCTTCTTAATTTGCTTTCCTTTTCTTCTTTGTATTTTAAATACTTCACTGATGTTCTTTCCCTTATTTGTACCTCTATCACTGCTTACTATACCCTCTCCCTGCCACAAACACCAAACAAAAATTCTCACTCCCTTCAAGTAACCATGATCGAGAAAAATAAATCAGCACATTGGTCATCTGAAAATATGTCTGTCATTTTGTTCCTCTAGCCCATTACTTCTTTGCCAAGAGGTGGGTGGAATGCTTTATCATAAGTCTCCTAAGTCATGATTCATCCCTTTTACTTGTTCCTGATGTAGAATATGCATACTGAGGTTCCTTGTTCCCTCTTTAGGCTACATATCACAAAATTGTATTAGGACAGTACTTTAGGCTGAAATGTTTGGTCTAATCTGAATGAGAAACCTTTATTAGTTTTTCTATAACTATAAATTCTTTCACTGACACCTTTTTGCATGATTCTTACTGAAGGCCTCATAAGTTTCTCAAAGGAAAGGACTTGTCAGTCTGAGAAGGATTCCTCCCTGAAGTGATTAAAATAATGATCAGATTAAGAGAAGGAAGAAGTCTTAGATTAATCCGTTTCATAGAATTATCTTTAAAGTTCAACTTTGACCATTTGGAAAGAAGAAAACTAAGAAAAAGTTCTTAACCTTTTTTTTTACTGTCAAGGACCTCTTTGGTAGTCTATTGGAACCTATGGACCCTTTCTGAGAATAATATTTTTAAATGCATAAAGTAGATTACAAAGGATTAAAAGGGAAACAGTGAGAGGGAGTGGTCAAAAAGGGCATGAATAGTTTTAGGAAAATTATTCTCTATGGTGCAATAAAAATACACTATTTTCCTGTTTCATGAATCAAAACTGATAACTGAACTTTCACCTGAGCTCTCTGTGTTTTAACTTGTGGAATTTTGTCTTGGCTTAGCGCAGTGTCTGGCACATAGTAGACTGTGTGCTTAATAAATGCTTTTTGACTTGACTTGTTAATATTGTAAGAGGAAACTGGGCCAGAGAGATTTACAAAGGCATGGGAGAAACTCTGCCCTTTTTGGATTTCCTTTTCTCTTTCTAAGCAGTGTTAGTTAGAATTAGAATAATTGAATTAATAAATTTATCTTTGACAAGCTTGTTCCCAACATATAGAGTACTGAATTTTTTCTTTTATATCAAGTATGGAGTATGGATATAGTTCTCATTATTTCCAATTTCCTTCCTGTATTTTCAATCTATGCTTAATAATCATTTGACTCACCGAAGTAAATTCACCTCTCCAAAGTCCTACCTTGCAATTTTAATTTGGTGTGGAAGTAACAGCAGGCTCTCAAAGGCTAGCTATGCCAATGAATGAATGAATGAATGAATGAATGAAAATTTTATTAAGTAAGTGATCTTTGCTTTAGGAACTGTGCAAACTGGCAAGGATACAAATATAAATGGTAGACTGTCCCTGTCTTCAAGTAGGTTATATTTAATGGGCATACAGAACACATGGGAGAGGCAGGGGTCAAGTCATGTCCAACCAAAATGTGTGTGTGTGTGTGTGTGTGTGTGTGTGTGTAGAAAGAGAGAAACAGAGACAGAGATAGAGATAACAGAGTAGGAATTCTAATAGCAGCAATAGCAGTAGTTGTACCAAATTGGAAAGTCTTAGTCCTCTGAGACCCAACAATAAACCATGTGTATTTATTATCTGAGGACCAGATGAGCTCAATTTAAAGAGTCTATGATGGTAGAGTTAACTACTGGAAGATAGTAGCCCAAACTATGTGGCAGACTGGTCCTACTGTGGTTTAAAAGAAACACTAATTTTACAAGTATGTCGAGGCATCAGTTTATATGAAAAAGACCTGAGGAGTTTGGTGGACTATAAATTCAATATGTCACAATTATAATATGACAGCCAAAAAAGCTTCTATCATCTTAGGCTTCATTAAGAAAGGCAATATTCCCAGGAATAAGAATCCCACTGCAGCCTGGCCTGGCCAGAGTACATCTAGAATACCATGTTCAGGTGTGTATGTTATATTTTCAGCAAATGGCAGTGTCCAAAGGAAGACAACCAGGTTCGTGAAAGAATCCAAGTTCCTGCCACTATGGATCAGTTGAGAGAACTGGGACATTTAGCTTGGAGAAGAGAAGACTGACTGAAGAAGAGGATTGACATGTGAAAGAAAGAATAGGCTTCTTTTGTTTGACCCTAGACAGCAAGATGAAGAACAATAGGTCTGAAGTTGCACAGAGCCACGTTTAATTTAGGCTTGAGGGCAAAGAAAGCCTTTCCCCCCCAACCCCAATCAGTGATATCCCAAGATGGAAAGACTCATTTGAGACTATCATTGAAAATCACCAAGCAAAGCCTGGATGACCAGAATGGTTTGCATGTATATATATGAATATATGTGTGTATGTATATGTATATATATATATATATATATGTGTGTGTGTGTGCACACACATATCCTTTTATAATAAATACTATAATATGTGTACACATATACATAATATTTTATAATATATTTTATATTGTATTTATGACATATTGTATTAATATTTACTATTATACTTTATATACAACATGTAGTATATATGTTAATATACTCATAAAATACTAATATGTACCAATACGTATTATGTCAGGTCAGGTCATATATATTGTGTTATGTTATATCATGTTATGTCATGTCATGTTAATGATTTTTCAGGTTTATGTTTTACTAGGTAGCCACTGATGTCCCTTACAATTCTAGAATTCTATGAAGGGCTAATGTATATATTATATTATAGACTATCACTTGATTTGGTTGCATCTTCTTTTAAACATATTTAATGTGTGAATACATTGGGCAGATCAGAATCACACAGAATACTTTAAGGATAAAATATTCTTGAAACCCATTTTAATGGTTGTCTTCTAAAACAGCAGACCAAAATGTTGCTAAGCAGCAAAGTTAGCAAGGTGGCTGGGTTACTCTTCTTTAGCTAACTCAATCTGTCTTTGTTTTGGGCTCTTGGGCTATAACTGTCTCTATGTTCCCAGAAGCAGAGAATCCCTATTTCACATTCACCCCAGTGATGAATCTCCTCACACTATCTATGAATCAGTAAGCCTCGATAGGTATGAGGACATGGAGGATATTACGGAGCAAAGATTTTATGGGTCTGAGAAGGAAGCACTAAGGACCTTATAGTCTGGGTTAAAAACAGGATATGCTCAGCATTTGTCAGCAGTTGTGCTGGACCAGTGTACAAAATGAACTTATAGTCTTTTTTTAATGCCTGGCACGAAGTTTCTCCATCTTCTCATTGGACATGGACTTGAGAAGGTTCCAAGAAGAGGTGCCAGAAGTTTCTTGAATTCCTCAGGAAGAGTCAGCCTTTTCCAGTTCACATGGACTACTTGTCAATTTGATCTCATCGTCCTTTATTTAGGATGCCGTCACACTATAACAGCTTTCAGCAAGATGTAATGCTTTGGCATTAGACAACATGCCTGTCTTATGGCAGCTAAGAGTCCTGGGGCCTAGGATCTTTTCCAGGTCAAAAGAGAACCAGGTTACATTAGTACAGCATAGGAAATAATACTATAAAAAGAGATCGGGGAATGGCCAAGGTAGTGATTCATTTCCACCAGAGGTCCTCATCCTGCCTTCATGAATTAAAGGTTCCTGATGTGGAAGGTTTTGATGCTTTGAAAAATCCCTGGTACTTCTTTCTCATCCAGCATAATTTTTGTCCATTTTTTCCTATAAATTCTCCATAGAAGATCTGGTCAATATTCTGAAGGACTCCCTTCTACTTGGTCTTTTAGTGCCACAAAGGAAAGTACTTACTATATAACTAACTATTATTGTCTCTCTAATTTTCCTTCAATTTCTCTTATTTGTTTTTTTTAAGTCCTTTTTAAGTTCTTCCAAGAACTCTTTATGTGCTTGGGAACTTTTTGCATTTCTCTCTCTCTCTCTCTCTCTCTCTCTCTCTCTCTCTCTCTCTCTCTCTCTCTCTCTCTCTCTCTCTCCATTAGCTTCCTCCGAATATGAACCCAGATCTTTTCTATCCTCATAGTAACTATCTATGGTTGGGTTCTTTCTCCTTTGATTGCTTATTTTTTATTTATTTATTTTTGTTTTATTTTGTTTTTAGCAGTTATTTTCTTAGGTCTGTCTTGGGGCCCAACCTTAGGCTCTTCACTCCTAAGCCACAGCTACACCCTCCACCACACTGTCCTGAAAATGATCTTGTTCCCTGCAGTCCCTCTGTTAGCTGCGAACTACAGCTATCCTTTCTGACCTGGAACTGAAACCAGGGACTCTGCTCTCCTGCAGGTGCTCACAGCCCACAGGTTCCCACCCCTCACTATTGCACTCATCAGGTACTGCTGGCTCCTCCCTGCAGTCATAGCCCTGGACACATCTGGTCAGCACAGCTGTGCTTGGTGTCCCTCAATGGTAGAAAGTCTTTCAATCTTCTACTCAACTTTCAGGGGCAGGTAGGTGGTACAGTGGATAGAACACTGACCCTGAAGTTAGGAGGACCTGAGTTCAAATTTGGCCTCAGACACTTACTAGCTGTGTGACCCTGGGCATGTCACTTAACCCCAATTGCATCTGAGGCCATCTCCAGGTGTCCTGCTATCTTTCTTGCCACTGGACCCAGGTGGCTCTGTAGGAGAGAGTGAGGTTGGTGACCTTGCACAGCCCTCCCTCACTTTAATCAAATTCACTGCAAGTCATCTCATTTATCCTTTCATTTGATGGTAATAGTGATCTTTTCTAAATTTCTTTGCCTTTACCATTAGTCAGTCATTTTTACCAGGTTCCAAATGGGTGAAGAGAATCAGACACAAGAAAGCAAGATAGAACATATATGTAGTCAAGTTTCTACTCTATCATGCCTTACTTGAAAACAAAGTCTCCAGTTATACAGTTGACCTTGCTAGTGGCACTTTTATTTGTGATAGCTGCTCACTTGAGTTTGAACTTGCCGTTAGAATTTACAGCTTTTTATCCTTCTCCCCGATTTACTAGTCTTGTATTCTGTTCTTTTCCTGTATTTTATTCCCTTCATGGCACCTGCTTCTTACTCTCTCTGGATTGTTGTCACCATGACTCAAATGCCTTCTCTGCTGGGACCTTTAAAAATGTGGGGTCCTCTTACCCTGGGGCATCTTCCTAACATGCTGGCCTCCTTCTCACACTGATGAATTCTTTCTGCAGGTCCTCCAGTTTGAGGATGGACCCAGGCTACCATTCTTCTTCTTCTTCTTCTTCTTCTTCTTCTTCTTCTTCTTCTTCTTCTTCTTCTTCTTCTTCTTCTTCTTCTTCTTCTTCTTCTTCTTCTTCTTCTTCTTCTTCTTCTTCTTCTTCTTCAGAGATTAAGTGACTTGCCCAGGGTCACACAGCTGGTAAGTGTCAAGTGTCTGAGGCTGTATTTGAATCCAGGGCCAGTGCTTTATCCAGTGCTTTATCCACTGCACCACTTAGCTACCCCCTACCCTTGCTCCTTTCCTCTCCCAGCTGAGCTTCTCACTTTCACAATTAGGCCCTTGTGCAGGAATTTGGATTCACTACCACCACCACAAACATCCTTTTATTGGCTTTCTTTTTAATGTGTTTTCCCCCATTAGAATGTAAGCTCCTTGAGGGCAGGGGCTCTCTTTTTGTTTTTATTTCTATCTCTAGCATCTATCACAGTGCCTGACACAGGTAAGCATTCAATAAATGCTTGTTGCTTCTTCCCACCTTCCCCTTTTTCTTCCACACCTGACAACATTATATCAAATGTTGTTGGTTTAAATGTATAATTCGAAAAGTAAACATTTGATACAGCGGATAGAGAGTGGTCAAGTCCTATCTTTGACATGCAGTATAGAATAATGGAAAGTTGGCTGGACAACTCTCAAAATTGCAGAGTATATACAAATCTGAATTAATGAAGAGAGTTTCTTTTATCTATGAACTCACAGATCCAACCCCAACAACCCCAACAAAACCAACAACAACAAGACACAACTCTATATAGATCTAATTACTCCTTTCCATTATAATATGTATTGCTTTAAAGTGTACATAGTACTTTACTTAGTTATCTCATTTGATCATCGAAATAATTCTGGGAGGGAGATGATGTTATTTATCTCCATTTTAAAGAGGGGAACACCAGGGCTGAGAAAGGTTAAATGAATTACCCATGGTCATAAGCATCTGGAGCAGGATTTGAACTCAAAACTTCCTAACTTGAAGCCCCACACTCTATTCAATAAACCACCTAGTTGCCTTTAAGGTTCTATAAGTTCATCAGGGAGGGTATTGCCTCCATCAGTGTAGCTCACAATCCCCTAGTACATTAAAAATAGGTTTTCTGAAGCGGCGATATCTGAAAAATCTTCATTAATTAATGGCCAACCTCCTGGTGATGGGCTTTTATGAACTGCTGGACTGGCTTCTTGAAAAATAACAACAACAATAAAAAGACATTGTCCAACCCCTAGATCATCCTTGAAGCCTTTCCAACTTGGCAGGAGCTGGCAGAGCATGTTCTCTTTGAACACAGCCCTGGAGAAGCCAATGTCACCTCAATGCCATGATGAGGGTTTGGATGAAGGCTTTAGTGGAGTATACAGCAGGTGTAATCAATCAAAAATAATAATAATGAAATTCTCCTGACATGAGAGCTTATCACAGAATCCTGACAACTGCAGTACCAGTCATACCTCCTGGCTCTTAGAAAGACAAAAAAACAAAAAACAAATAATAAGGAACAAAGCCCAACATTTTGTGGTTGTGTGCTTGGAATTTAATCTGGGCACAGATCTTGGCTAGTCTGTCTAATAATCATTTTTGAGAGACTGTCACAAAGCCTATTAGAGCATTCAGTTACTATAGTGATCGGGTTAAGCTAGAAGCCAGCAGGTCTCTTAAACACAACTTGGGACTGAGTACAAAATCACACAATTTCTCAGCTAGACATCAGGAGGAAATTTACTCTTGCTGAATGGAAGCAGTAGGCTGGAGTTATACTATTCAAAAATTTCACAAGCATCTCTCAGTTCTCAGTTAATTTTTCCTGTGGTTACTATTAAGCTGATGAATTTGAGCCAGGTTTTTGTTCAAGCAGGTGCTTGGCAGGGTGGGGGAACCTCATTTTCTTTTCTTTTCTCTTCTTTTCTTTTCTTTTCTTTTCTTTTCTTTTCTTTTCTTTTCTTTTCTTTTCTTTTCTTTTCTTTTCTTTTCTTTTCTTTTCTTTTCTTTCTTCCTTCCTTCCTTCCTTCCTTCCTTCCTTCCTTCCTTCCTTCCTTCCTTCCTTCCTTCCTTCCTTTCTTTCTTTCTTTCTTTGCCTTTCAAAGGCCTGTAGGTCTAGCTTCCATTATCTCTTTTTCTTTCTAGTTTTTTTTTTTTAAGTGAGGCAATTGGGGTTAAGTGACTTGCCCAGGTTCACACAGCTAGTAAGTGTTAAGTGTCTGAGGTCGCATTTGAACTCAGGTCCTCCTGACTCCAGGGCCGGTGCTCTATCCACTGCACCACTTAGCTGCCCCTTTCTAGTTTTACTGATTGGTGAAAATATGTACATTTGTCTAAGAAACAGACGACAGGGAAACAAAAAGTCCCTAAGAATTTACCAAAAGGTAATGAGCAAAATACTCACAAATGAGGACGTGGCAATGCAAACCTTCAGTTCTTCCCACCTTTCAAATGAAATGATTATTGAAAACATTTCCTTCTAATGTCTTTCGATAACGGCTTCAGCATTTGCCATCATATGATATACAAGGTCCAAATTGGAAAGTTAGGTGGCAAGGAATCCTCAGTACTGGAGATGCAGCTTTCTATTGAATTAATTGGCTATTTAGAAGAATGTGTTTTGGGTTTTTTTTGTTTGTTTGTTTTGTTTTTGGGGTTTTTTTTTGGATGAGCACACCTTAAAGAGGAAAGCATAGAGGCCTTTGAGTATATCAGTGATGCTACAGACTACATGGGCTGGTGTTGTTGAAATGGAAAGAGTAAACATTTGGTTTTATCTTTCTTCTGCATCAAGAACAGAGCTAAACCCAGGTTAGCGATTACCTACTCTCTGGAGAGATTATTCCTTTTTAGTAACTGGTACTAAGATAATTAGGTTGAAAAGCAACCAAGCATTGCCTGAAGGACTCTGCATCCTGTTTACTAAGCCTGATGAAAACACTGTGCATGAGTCTCCCTCAGTGGTCTGAAATATGGCATCTTGCAAAAGAGTGGTTAACATTATTATTCTGGGTGGTTATTATTGCCAAACAGTATTTTTCCTAAAGAGGAAAGAAGAAAACAGTTATTAGATTTTTTAAAAGCACCTTTTTCTGAAGGGCCCAATGAGTTATGCAAATAACTTTCAAATGGCACAAATCACCCTTAAAAGGAACACATTTCAATGTCTCAAGCCTGAAAATGAGGAAGGAAAGTGGGAGGAGTAGGGAATGGGGGGAAAGGGGAAAAAGAAACCTGTAGTTACTTCTGTAACAGGAATCTGATGAGGGGAAGGCCAAACTTCTCAGTATGCTATACAGCAAGCAAACAGCCATTCCATTGGGAACTACATTTGCTGTAATGTTCCAGACTCGAAGAATTAAGCCTGATGGCAGAGGACAAGACAGAATTTCCACAGGGTGCCATAGCTGGATGGAGCACTGGGCCCGGAGCCAGGAAAACCTGAGTTCAAATCCATCCTTAGGGACTTAATAGCTGTGTGACCCTGGATAAGTCACTTAACTGCTATTTGCCTCAATTTCCTAAAGGGTAAAATAAGACTAACAATAAAATCGACCTTGCAGGGTTCTTTTGAGAATGAAACATTTATTTATAAGGAGCACTGAGCACAGGGCTTGCCATGCTATATAAAGGTGCTCTATAAAAGCTTATTTCTTTCATTTTTCCCACCCCGCCACACCCCTCTGTTAGCAGTTCATAGCTGTATTCATGATGAAGAAAGCATTAGGAAGAGGAGGCAGAAGCCAGGTAAAGGCAGAGTTAGCAAGAGTCTAGTTAATCAGAAAATAATCATAATTTTTATCAAGAGGCAAAGAAGAGAGTCAGGTCTTCCCATACTATGTAAAGCAGACCTGCTTCCTGGAGGCAGAATGACAATTGAGAGCTCCTGAATGGAGACTGACTCAAAGCTCCAAAGTTTTGCCCTTATTTAGATGTGAGGAAGCTTTCTGTTACTTAGTCTCAATTAGCTGCTTAGAGCAATGATCTTAAACTGAAATAAAAACAGAGGGTTCCCAAAGAGGACCTAAGAATCCCTAAAGGCTGCATATAGACTTAGAAAACCACATATTAACATTATCTTTGTTTTATTGTATTTTAAACTTTTATTTAGTTAAATAATTCACAATTACATTTTTGGGGGTAGGGCAATGAGGGTTAAGTGACTTGTCCAGGGTCACATAGCTAGTAAGTGTCAAGTGTTTGAGGCTGGATTTGAACTCAGGCCCTACTGAATCCAGGACCCGTGTTTTATCTACTGCACCACCTAGCTGCCTGTCCCCCACAATTACATTTTAATCTAGTTCTGGCTGCACTTGAGAATGTTGTAACAACCCCCCCCACACACACACACACACAATGTTTGACACCTTTGGCCTAGAGCATTAACCCTAAGTGATTTGTCAGGGTCACACCAGTCAGTATGTGCCAGAAGCAAAAACTTGACATGTCCTCTGGACTTCTATGTCAGCTTTCTAGCCACTATACCACATAGAATAGGCATTAAACAAAAGCTTACTTGCTTGACTGGTAGTCCACAATTGTGAGAGAGGCCTTATTCTTTGAATAAGAATGAATTTGACCCTTTGGAAAGAAAACTTAGAACAGTGATCCAGTGTGGCATCAGCTTCATCAGCAAGGTTGGCCTGACTCTGATCTTAGTAGTCTATATCTGAGAGGACTGATTGCCATCCTGCTAAATTCCCTTTTGTTGCCCCAGAATTTTCTCTCTTCCCCAAACCCTCCCTCTACTCAACTAAATGGATGCCCATTTTCCCAATGAAATCACAGAGTATTCAACTATATGTTAATTTAATCTGAAGGGTTTTACCAAGTTCTCCACAGAATTCCTCGACCTCTTCAGCCTATACAGCTGATGTTGGTGTGTAATTTGCAGTTATCATTATGGTGGTCTTTTTTTGCAAATATCAATCATGAACACTTGTTAGGTGAGATGACGGCGAGTCTCAGGAAATCATGTTTCTTGTTGCCTTTGGGCACACAATAAAATCCAATTCTGTCCACTTCATTATTTGCCTTTCCAAAGAGAGCCTGTGATTTATCCTTCAATTTAGCTGCATCTTCCATATATCTTTTGGGTTCATTTATATTGAGAACCTCAAACTGATATAATTCAGTTCTTCCAGTCATCGCCTTCATCATTGGAGAAGCATTTTAAATTTAGAACACCAATCATAGTATCATAGATCTAAAGCTGGTAGGTTATCTAGTCCAGCTCCTTCACTTTATAAGTGAGCAAACTCAGTCCTGCAGAGAGAGGTAAAGTGATTGCTGAAGGTCATACAGGTCACAATCAACAGTACTAGCATTTGAACCCAGGTCATGTGATTTTTCAAAAAATTTTTATTTTTTGTGGGGCAATGAGGGTTATGTGACTTGCCCAGGGTCACACAGCTAGTAAGTGTCAAGTGTCTGAGGCCAGATTTGAACTCAGGTCCTCCTGAATCCAGGGCCAGTGTTTTATCCACTATGCCACCTAGCTGCCCCAAGGGCCCTGTAATTCCAAACCCAGCACACCTTCCACTATTAATAGCAGAGGTTCTTAACCAGCAGTGGTTCTTGTAGAAATTTCAAGGGCTCTTTGCACTTGGATGGGGGGAAAATGCATTTTTATTTTCACTAAATTTTGATTTACTTTATAGTACTATTTATTTTTATTAGATGCATTTTAAAACATTATTCTGAGAAGGGGTCTATACATTTCACCAGTCTGCCAAAAGTGTCTATGATGCAAGAAAGGTAAAAAAAATCTCTGGTTTGCAGATAGTTTACACATTGCATTATTACTGTAGAAGTTTACAAGGGTCATACAGAACTATGGGCTTTTTTGGGTAATTTTTTTTGTTTCATGGGATGACATGGCTAAAGAGGAAAGAAAGTAAGAAAGAAAGAAAGAAAGAAAGAAAGAAAGAAAGAAAGAAAGAAAGAAAGGAAGGAAGGAAGGAAGGAAGGAAGGAAGGAAGGAAGGAAGGAAGGAAGGAAGGAAGGAAGGAAGGAAGGAAGGAAGGAAGAAAGAAAGAAAGAAAGAAAGAAAGAAAGAAAGAAAGAAAGAAAGAAAGAAAGAAAGAAAGAAAGGAAGGAAGGAAGAAAGGAAGAAAGGAAGGAAGGAAGGAAGGAAGGAAGGAAGGAAGGAAGGAAGGAAGGAAGGAAGGAAGGAAGGAAGGAAGAAAGAAAGAAAGAAAGAAAGAAAGAAAGAAAGAAAGAAAGAAAGAAAGAAAGAAAGAAAGAAAGGAAGAAAGGAAGAAAGGAAGGAAGGAAGGAAGGAAGGAAGGAAGGAAGGAAGGAAGGAAGGAAGGAAGGAAGGAAGGAAGGAAGGAAGGAAGGAAGGAAGGAAGGAAGGAAGAAAGAAAGAAAGAAAGAAAGAAAGAAAGAAAGAAAGAAAGAAAGAAAGAAAGAAAGAAAGAAAGAAAGAAAGAAACGTAAGTCAGTCTGGGAAGGGAAGGACCTCAGGGGGAGATAATGTGCAAATATATACAAAAATGCAAGCTATACAGAGAATAAACAGGAAATAATTAATAGAAGGAAGGCATGGAATGAAAAGGGATTGGGGAAGGAGGACTGTAGGAGGATTTTAATTGGGACTTAGAGGAAGCCAGGGAGGTCAGTGGTCTGAGTGAAGGAGGGGGAACATTCCAGGCATGGGGGACAGTCAGAGAAAATGCTCAGAGTCTAGCGATGGAGTATCTTGTTGATAAAACAGACAGGAGGCCAGCATCCCTGGATCGAAGAGTATCTGTTGGGGAGTGAGGTGTATAAAGACTAGAAAGGTGGGAGGGGGCTGATGACTTGCCCAAGGTCACACAGCTAGTAAAGGTCTGAGGCAGGAGCCAAATATAGATATTTCTGACTTTAAGGCCAATGCCCCAACCCAACTCCAACCTCTCCTTTGAACTTCAATCCTAAATAAACAATTGCTTATTGGACATCTCTGACTGGATGATGATTAAACATCCTCAAATGTGTTCAAAACAGTATTCATAGTGTTCTCCCTTCCCACAATTCTTCCTTTCTTCTTAACTTCTCTTGAGAATATCACGACTCTTTTAGTCATTCTGGTTTGCAACCTCATGGTCATCGTCAACTTTTCCTTCACCATTCACCTTTTATAATCGGTTAGTTGCTGTTTTGTTTTAACTCCACAATATCTCTTTCTTTTGTCCCTTTCTCTACACTTAGATCGGGGCTACTACGCGGCACAGTGGTTAGAGCACCAGACCTGAATTCAGGAAGACCTGAGTTCAAATCCAGACTCAGACACATACCAGCTATATAACCTCGGGCAAGTCACTTAACCCCATTTGCCTCTGTTTCTTTATCTGTAAAGCGAGCTGGAGAAAGAACTGGCAAAGCACTTCAATGTCTTTGCCAAGAAAACCTTAAATGGGGTTACAAAGAGCCAGAAACAACTGAACAACAAAAACAATGAACCAACATTAGATGGCCAACATCCTAGTTCAGACCCTCTTCACTTCTCATGTAGAATATTATATCTGTTAATCGCTCTATTCTCAAACTTCCTGTCAAATTGCTATTCCGAAAGCACAGCTCTGACCCTACAACTCACTTGCTTAAGAAAATTCATGGTTTTAGGGGCAGCTAGGTGGAGCAGTGGATAGAGCATCGGTCCTGGAGTCAGGAGAACCTGGGTTCAAATCCGGCCTCAGACACTTAACACTTACTAGCTGTGTGACCCTGGGCAAGTCACTTAACCCCAATTGCCTCACTAAAAAAAAAAAAAAAAGAAAAGAAAATTCATGGTTCCCTCTTGCTTCTCAGATAAAATAGAATTTTCTCCTCTTGGCTTTCAAAGACCTTCAAAATCATCACTCTTTTCCACACACTTGATATTGATATTACAGTCAAACTGGGCTATTTGCTGTTTCTTATACCATTTCTACCTATTTGCACAGGTTTCCTGTTCTCCATGTCTTAAATGCACTCTTTCTTCACTTCTGCTCCATGGAATCGAAAGCTTCATTCAAAATCCAACTCAAGGGCTGCTTCTTGAAATAAGTCTAACCTGATCTCCTAGTCTCTTTCTCCCTCCAGTGAAATTGCTATGTATATATTTTGTAGTGTGTAATTTAAATTTATTTATTTATTTAATTTAAAATTTATGGGATAAAACAAGCATTTCTATAACAGTATAATTTTTAAAAGATTGCACATGAAACTGTAAATCCCTTATGTGTAACTTGCTCTTCTTTTAAAATATATCATAAAGTTGTCATGTAAATTACTTTCTTTTCTTTTTTTTCTTCCTCCTCAGCCTAGAGATGGCTACCATTGGATATGTGTGGGTGGGTGTATACTTCTATTTATTAGTTTTTTCTCTAGATGCAGATAGCATCTTTCCTCATATGTCCTTTATAGGTAATTTGGAAATTTATAATAGTCAAAATGACTTATTCACTCAAAGGTATTCTTACACTAATATTGTTTTTACTCTATACAACATTCTCTTGGTTTTGTTCATTTTACTCTTCATTATTTTGTGCTAGTCTCTCCATGTTTTTCTAAGATCCTTGAGCTTATCATTTCTTATAACACAGTAGTTTTCCATCCCAATTATATACCATAACTTGTGTGTGTATGTGTGTGTGTGTGTGTATATAATGTGTATGTATGTATAATTCAGGACAATGAGGGTTAAGTGACTTGCCCAGGGTCACACACCTAGTAAGTGTCAAGTGTCTAAGGCTGGATTTGAACTCAGGTTCTCCTGAATCCAGGGATGGTGCTTTATCATCACCCAGCTGCCCCTGTTGGTTTTTTGTTTTGTTTTGTTTTGTTTTTTGGTGAGGCAATTGGGGTTAAGTGACTTGCCTAGGGTCACACATCTAATAAGTGTTAAGTGTATGAGGCCAGATTTGAACTCAGGTCCTCCTTACTCCAGGGCTGGTGCTTTATCCACTGGGCCACCTAGCTGCCCCTTGTATATTTTTTTAAATGTACTTTTCTATGTACATAGTGCAGAATTCCACCCATTAGAATGGAGACTGCTCCTGTTCTTCATTCTAACTCCAGCACCTAAAATAGTGTTAAATGTGTAGTAAACATTTACTAATCAATGAATTGATCAAATAGCATTTACTAAGCCTTTAACATTTGCCAGGCACTGTGCTAAGTAAGAACTGGGTGTGGAAATAAGAAAGGCAAAGCAATCTTAGCCCTCAAGGAATTTAACATACCAATGGTGGAGACAATCTATACATAAATAATGATATAAATATAGTTTGCATCCAAGGTTACCTTAAAGTGAAGACCTTTGCTAGGTGGAGAAAAGTGAGAAAGGTATCCAGGAGAAGGTGGCTTTTTGAATTGAGTCTTGAAGAAAGCCAGGCATTTTAATTTAAGAGAAGCAAATGAGTAGGGAGAGTATTCTGGAGTAAACAAATGTGACTGGGCACATCATTGTTAAAGCTCCTGAGGCTTTAGTTTCCTCATCTGCAAAATGAAAGGGTTGGACTCAGTTTCCTCTGATGTTGTTTCCAGTTCTCTTTCTATAATCCTATCATGCTAAATGGTTACTGAATGAATGAAAATGTATTGAAAACTTTTTTTTGTGTCCTAAGGCTATATGGAACTGACCTGTGGAATGATTTCCATTTTGAAGCGCTTCTATAGTTCATATTTGCTTCCTAAAATTTATCTTTTCTTTAGTGATAATGCCAGAAATGCCTAGAATCACTGAATGAATTTCATTCACTTATTTGATATTTACTTAAATCTCAATTAAGACCAGGCACTGAGGTGAGATACCAAGATAAGACATGGCAGCAACTCCAATCTTAAATTGTGACTAAATTATTTTAATGAAATTAATTTTGCTTGAAACTATAACTCATTTGTTTTGTGATTTCTTTCCCTGTCAGCCAAATTCTTTCCAGGTCTAGAATTTACTGGTCCATTTCACTACTGTGAAAGTTTCCTAAACCAAACGTTTTTACTGGGTACCTTGGTACTTATCTTGCCTGTTTGGGTAGAGGAGAGAGTCATTTTTTTTTTCCGCCTTAAATCACTACTTTCTCTACATTTATAGCTGCCTGACACATAATGGAAACAACAGCCCCAGGACACAGGTTGGAAACTATTTCCATTTAACTGCAGTGGCTATTTTTGGGACAGAAAAAGACTTGTTATCTTGATTTCTGGGACTGAACATAAGCTACAAAACCAAGAATAATACTGGAATTTTGACTGATGATGTGAAGAAAAAAAAAAAATGTTTATTGGATTGTCTTTCCCCCATTTGTTCTTGAATTTGTCTGACTCTTTTTGACATGCCTTTATTGAAAAGGTTAAAAACTAAGCATGGTTCATAGATTGGTCTCCTGAGACATGTACGTGATGGTTTCCAAGCGGTGGCTGTCACTATTGTAGAGCGTTTCTGAGAAATTATATCAGCTAGTCCACTAAGGCAGATTTGTTCATCTCCAAGAGCACTCAGCAGGGACAAATATGAGATCCACTTAAATTTTATTTTTTAAGGTTTAGCAAGACTGTGCCAAAATCAGAAATAAGCTGCTATGAACAAATACAGGGATTACCCCCCCCCTCATTTTTTACATCTCAGTAGCATTTTATAATTATAGCTGAAGCCTGTAGGCAAGAATTCCAAATGCTCCATATTCAACCTCATTCCTCCCTGCTAGAAAGAAAATGTTATGTTTGCAGCACCTGAGTTTGCTTTTAGGATTTTTGAGTTTGTGGTGTGCAAGAGTCCATCAAAAAAGATGAACAAATTTTGATTCAGTTTATCGCAGTAAGCAAATATTGTACCTAACTTTGGAGCATACCTATAAAGGCAACTTAGATTCAGACACAAAATCTGATGGGAACAAGAATGGAGAGAGCTTTTGTTTACCATCTTAGATATGCAGCCCAGAACGTATATACATATAAACACATAAGTATATCCACATACATATGCACACATATACAAATTATTATTAAATTCATCCAATATTATTTAATTATTTATTTGGTTTAACTGTGTGTATATATTCTTATGTACATATGCATGTGTTTATATACACATGTGAACACAAAGATGTATATGTGTTATAGAAATTTATTTTGATTTGGGGATCCTACCTTTGGGTTGAGATTGGAAAGCCTTAGGCCCTCAGGGTCTCTTCTGTGTGGGAGGGGATGGTGCCCCTCCCCCACTGCTTCAGCTGAACCAAAGAGCCCCCTGAGCTGTACAAGACCAGGTCAGACAGCTGGGGGGAAAAAGCCCCCAGCCCCCTCCAACCTGAGTGGAGCTATCCGAGAGATCCCGGATAGCCTGTGCTAAGGCATGAGCTGCTCGAGCACACCCCCGCCCCCAACCAGCCGCAGCCCTGGCTAGCGGATTAGCTTGGTCTGTGGGGGCGCAGGAAGCCCACAGATTTGAGTGGAGAGAAGAAAAGGTATATATAGACCTGGGGGTTAGACTCAGGAGGGGTTCGGACTGACGAGAGTGGACAAGGATGGATCGTTTGGAGGGACGAGAGGAGGCTGAGAAGAGGTCAAGGGGCAGCTGACGAGATTAGAAAGGTTGGAGTGCGGGAGACTAGAGACGGGGCTACAAAGATGCAGGAGAAGACGAGAAGGGCTAGGAGCAGGGAAAAGAGAGGCCGAAGGGCAGACTGACAGAGCAGAGAGACAGGAGGTTGGTGAAAGAGAAACACAGGGGTTCAGTGGTGGCAGTAAGGAGAGGAAAGTTAGAAGCAGGGGGATTTACAAAGTGAAAGGGGCTCAGAGTTAGAATAAAGGGCCTGAATACCCTGAGGGGAGAGGTGGCTAAGGCCCTTATTGTATTCAAAAAGTTTGAAGCCCAGCAGGTGGGAAAGAGACTCAGTGGAAAGAGACACCACAATGCAGTCAGGTTGTACATTTTATTTCCCTGTATTCTTCCTCTTTTTTTTTTTTTGGTGGGGCAATTGGGATTAAGTGACTTGCCCAGGGTCACACGGCTAGTAAAGTCAAGTGTCTGAGGCTGGATTTGAACTCAGGTCCTCCTGAATCCAGAGCCACTGCTTTATCCACTGTGCCACCTAGCTGCCCCCTGTTTCCCTGTATTCTTAATTTTAAATAGTATCTCATAAATAAACTCTGCTTTGATTATTTAGCTAAGCGGCTTCTTAATCTTTAGTTTATCAATATGGGAGCAGTGTGGTGGAACTTGATAAATGGCCCATATTAAATTAAACGCAGTCAGATAGCCAGCTAGTCACAAGCCCCAGAATCAGTACCCCAATCAGCTTTAGCCCCTAAATCAGGCCCAACTAGTCAAAAATATTCTTTCAGTGTTCATGTGTATTCATGGATACCAAGTCTGACTTAACCACAACACTTCACTGCCTCTTAGTAAATGCTACTGGAGTTGAAAAATGACTAGTGGTACCCTCAACAGAAATAGGGAAGTTGTTTCCACCCAAGGCAGATTAGATAGTTTTATAACATTTGAATAATCTCCTTAGAGTTAGGGCAGTTTTGTTTCTGTTTTATATTATCAGGCCTTAGCAAGCACATTTCTGATTTTTGTTGCTGTTCTTTGTTTTAAATGGACCTGTGATTTTATAAGTGTAGGTGGTTCCTAGTGAGGAACTTTGCCAATGTAAATTCCCACCATTTTTGCTGTTGTTAATTTTAGAGAGCTGCTGAAGGCACTGATAGGTTAAGTGATCTGCCCAGGGTCCCAAAGCTAGCATGAATTTGAGGGAGGACTTCAAACTTAGGTTTTCAAGGCTGATCTTCCATTTACTGCCCCATGCTGCCTCTCCAGAATAATATAGACTATCGAATTGTTTTCTCTATTCCCCTCTGGTTTTCCCACTATATTAATTTTTCCTTTAATTAATAGTTCTTTGTGTGTATGTGTGTGTGTGTGTGTGTGTGTAGGAATACCTGGGAATTCAATTAAAGTAAAGACACACAGTCTAAACCTCATCATTGCCAAACATTTTAAGAAACTGAAAACATTGGGAGTTGAGATTTTGTTGAGATGTCTTCAAACACAGATGTTCATTTAAAGCTCATTCATTTTCAATTCTGCCAAAAGAATATTGGTCCCTTATTCTCACCTACCCGATCCCAGTAGTTGCTCCTTCTTCCCGTTCTTTCAGGAACTTGGAATATGGAAAGGTGATACTGAGATAGAATTTGGATGTATCTGGTAATGAATGTATGGTCCTGAGAAAGAATGGGAGCAAGATCATTCCAAATTCCACTAGAGATTGTGTTTCCCTAAATCAATGAACCAGGGAAGGTTGCTAGGATACCCTAGCCCCATCTCCTCCTAGGGAAACAGAAGGAGAGAACAGAAACAGCTCACCTTTTGCCTATTTTGAAAGCAGAGAATGAGAGTTTCCTTTTCTTCCTTTCCCCTCTTCATAAGCAGTGGTAGGTTATGTAGGTCAGAGCTGGCAAAGTTGGAACACATTGCTAAAAATAAGAAAAGTTCACAAAAAAAAGGCAACCTTAGCCCCATTAGACAGACTTGATTATACTCTTTGTGCCTCTTCATGGGACAGCAAGGAAATGCTTTGGGAATAGATTTCCCATATATTCTAGAGAAACAGAGGACACACACACACACACACACACACGGACACACACATAAAACATGTGAATTCTTACCCTTCTACCATTTTCATATGCATTGAAACACAGATATACATGTATGTTTGTGGGTATATGTATGAGTATATATATATATATGTATATATATATACACACACACACATATATATATATACACACACATGCTAGTTATTTACATATATACACACACACACACACACACACATATATACACACACATGCTAGTCATTTTCCAAATCCAGTAGCATATATTTGTTTTGGTTTTTTGGTGAGGCAATTGGGGTTAAGTGACTTGCCCAAGGTCACACAGCTAGTAAGTCTTAAGTGTCTGAGGTCGGATTTGAACTCAAGTCTTCCTTTCTCCAGGGTCGGTGCTCTATCTACTGTGCCACCTATCTGCACCCTCCAGTAGCATATATTAAAAGGCAGTGGGGGCAGCTAGTCACTTAACCCCAATTGCCTCACTAAAAAAGAAAAAAAAAAGGCAGTGAAGCGTTATGGTTAGGTCAGACTTGGTATCCATGAACACACATACATATTTGTGTGTACATGTGTGTGTATAAACATGCATATATATATATACACATAGATACATAGATATATGCTGCCAATCTTTATGTACGTTTGTAATACATTCATCTGTAAAAGTTCTGGTAATATATACATGATTTGGCACATGTATAATAGCTAGATATCTATAATTTATATATCTATACATATAAATGTATAAACACAATATACATGCTTGTGGTAGGGGAAGGAAGACAATTCTCCATGTATGTATATGTATACACACTATATATATACACACATGTACATACACATATAAAATGTATATATTTTATACAAGACATGGGAATTATTGTATACCATATATATTGTATACAACATATATCTATTGTATACAATATATACTATATATTTGCATGGTATATTTATGCATATATATGTGTATGTATGTGTATGTATATATATGTGTGTATGTGCGTGTGTGTGTATATATATATATACACACACACACACACACATATATATATACACATATACATACACGTGAAGAGATAATTCTCCATGTTTAGGGATTGAGGAGATAATAATGATAATAATAATAGCTAACATTTATATAGTGCTTACTATGTACCATTCATTGTGCTAAGTGCTTTACAATTATTATCTCATTTGATCTTCACAACCGCCTTGGGAGGCTATTATCATTCCCACTTTACAGATGAGGAAACTGATGTAAAAGGAGGTTAAGTGACTTGCCCAGGCTTACATAGACAGTAAATGTCTTTTAAATGAATTTGAACTCAGGTTCTGCTGACTTTAAGCCTGGCATGACAGGACAACATGGCATACTCAAAAGAACTCTGGGCTGGGAGTCAAGTGACTCAAGTTCAAACTCTCTCCCTCACCTAGTCTAGGACAAGTCACTTCCTCTCAGACTCAGTAACTTCATCTGTAAAATAAGGGCTTAACTCTATGATCTCTAAAATCCCTCCTAACTCTAACATTGCATAAGTAACTAATGAGAATAAAAGCAAGGTAAGTTGTTGAAGGACCTTATATAACTTTTTGTGTTTTTGCTTTCCTCTTCTGATCTATTTTGCCACTCCTCCAAGAGATCATCAGAAATTCCTACAGATACAGCTTGTTGGTCATAGGCTAAAGAAGTTAGAAGCTAACTAGGTACCTAGTAGAAGCAACAAAGTTGTTGAGTTTGTCTTACTTATATCACCAGACCTTAGGATGCTCTTGGAAGGACCTCTGGATTACCTCCAAAATGCATTTTAGGACCTAAAAAGGCTTGTTGGAGAATGTCTACTTTGACATCACCTTAAGGGGACCTCTGATGTTAATTATATGTGGCCTTGGGCAAATCACTTAATATTTGTGGACATTGATTTCTTCATCTGCAAAATAAAACTACTATGGACGATCTTTCAGCTAAATTAGGCCTGGTGGTCTTTCTTGGAGAGGCTCTGGGTCTACAGGAGTGGTCCTTTTTCATTTTTCATGTGTAGGAAGTTTGGGGAGCCTTATATTCTTCATAGTAATATTACTTGGTATGTATCAGTTATCACCCATTATTTCCTAGTCTTCCTTGTGTGAGCGAAAACTCCTGCTTTCCCCCACTTCTTTTGACAGCTCTTTTCAGAACCTTTCCAGTACAATGACCTCTCAAAATAATCTAGTTCTAGGTCTGGGTAGAATCTTTAGTGATCTGTAAGCATTTTATAGATTGGGAGAGGTATGTTTCCTTTAATCTGCTGCTTCCTAGGAAGAACGTGTAGTTCCTTCTTAAAATTCCACTGCAGCATTATCTTTTTTTTTTTCAAGAGGAAGAAAAGAAAATTGGAAAAGGGATATGGCTGCCAATCAAAATCTGACACTTTCCCCCCTTAAACCCTTAAAGGTCATTGCTATTGGAGCTCTGGATGACCCTTCCCAGAGTGCCATCTATCAGTTCTCCTTCATTGGCCAAGCCCCTCAATTAGAGAGTTAATTCCTTCCTAACTGGAAACAGGGATTTGGGTTGACTTCCTCTCCAAACTCCCAGGGGAGACCTTTGATGCAACCCCAGTTTATCTAAGTTCAAGTTAACTCTGCTCAGACCAATTGGGCATGTTTGAACTCATCTCTGAGGAAGATAGATAAGTTAGACACTGATACATTCACTTGCCAGTGCCTTGGCCCATGCACACACATTCTCTGTCTCTCTGTCTCTGTCTCTGTCTCTCTTCCCTCTTTTCTCTCTCCTCTCTCTCCTTTTCTCTCTTCTCCCTCCCTTTCTCTCCTTATACGCTCCCTTTCTCTCCTCATATTCTCTCTTTTCTCTCTCTCCCTTTCTCTCCTTTTTCTCCCTCTCCTCTCCTCTTGTCTTCTCTCTCTTACACACACATACACACATGCATACATATACACTCCACCCACACCCACCTATACATACACACACACACACACACACACACACACACACACACACACACACACACACATATACATCCCATCCCCCACCCCAATACACTCCCACACTCCTATCCAGCTTTTGGTAAACACATCTTTAAGGTATTTCATGGTTAATCTGCCTCAACCTTGTAAACAGTATATGTTTACTTCTTGGGGTTTTCTTTTTTTTTTTTTCCCCTCTCAGAACTTGCTTTCATAGATCACTGCCTTCATTTGCTTTTCCTTTTCAAATGTTACATCTCGTTTAATAAGAACCGACAGGGACAGAACAGTATGTTCTAAATGGAACCCTACCAGAGAATTCTGTTACAACATTGCTCCCATCATTATCACCTCCATGGTCTTGTGGAGTTCCTGCTGGGTATGTTAGCCAAATGATTGTTTAACTCTTTTCTAACAGAGCTGGGAGTAGTACAATAGAAAGTACACTTGTCTCCTTGTGTTCCTTTAAAGGCATAGAGACTCACATATTCAAATGTAAACACATTTAATTCACATTAGAACACCAAATACATTAATTTCAATTCTTCAGTTTGCCTTGGGCAATTCAGTTGCCAAGAGTTTGGCAATACTGTTAACAGACAGAATATCTATATTTCTGAACTTTGCAAGTACAAGCTGCTAGTGCCACAATTTACTTGGGCCTAAAAGTTTATTGTTATGCAAGAGTTGACACAGTCAATAATATATTTTACTGGAGAACTAGTGAGACTATAATAGGTCTTATTAGCAAATTCATGCAGTTAGAAGAAGGTTAAACGCAAGTCAGTATAACTCCAAAATGTCCCACAACCATCCTGTTGTCAGTGAGGTCGAATTAGCTCTTAAAAAGAAAAAGAGCTTCTCTAAGTTAAATAATGGGAATAAGAAGCCCCAGAAAGAAAGAGAGCCTGTAGCCACACAGAACAGAAAAGACCAGCTCTGATATTTTTTTGCACGTAATCTCTATCTTACAGTAGTAATTATATTACACAATAAAATGTATTATGAATGTATACAAATTTATCTTTCCCTTTTGGATGGTAAAAATGGTAGCTTTTTCCATTTATAAAAATGTAAGCTGACAAAATCATTTTTGACTTTTCCATGTCATTGCCTAGAACTTTCGAATCTACTTCAGAGATTCTTAACTGGCTATATTGATGTAGGTTATTCTAGGGCTATGTCTATGTGAGTAACCGAAATAGATCTTTTTATTCAGAAGTAGTCCGTGGGTGGGAAAGAGGAGAAGGAGAGATAGGCAAAAAGGTAGGGAAGAGAAGGAAAGAGGGAAGAGAGAAGGAAAGAAGGGAAGGAAGAATAGAAAGGTGGGAAGGAAAAGGAACAGAAGGGAAAAAAGACGAAGCATTTGAAAAACAAGAGGGAAGCAAAAAATATAAGAATGAAGGAAAGCAAACAAGTGAGGAAGGCAGGCACTAAGGAAAGAATGAAATAAAGGAGGAATAAAGGAACTAAAGAAGGATGGAGGGTTTTTATACTATGATTTTTTTTTTTTTGCCCAAATGATTTTTGCAATTGTTCTGTCTCTTTCCCCTCCTAAATTCGTGCAAGTATCAGAGGCACACAGCAGTTCTCTCTTATGTTCCTAACCCTGGGTCATTTCCTTTGTGAAGAGTAGCCTAGTAGATTACTGAAAACCCCCTAGCATTGCCATCTGACCTGCCTGCATAGCCCCGAAATTTACCATCTCCCCTCTGGCTATACCCTTGGGACCATGGGACCCTTCTAAAATTTGAACTCCTATAGAGGTAAAAAGTCTTAATTTTTATCTTTCTGTTCTCCATTGCTTAGCACAGTGCTTGTCGTATAATAATCATTTAATTAATGCTTTAAAATCCATTCATTCACCCCTCTGAAGGAGAATAGACAAAGTATGCACAGTTTTCCCTATGGTATCTCCCCTGCAAGCATAAGGCTTTACCCTGTTTGATTGCTGGCTTAGATATTTGGTCTCTAAACTAAGTCACTGTAAAAGAGACACAAAGAGATAAAGCACGATTATAGTTTTGAAGGGGGAAAGGTCACAGGGTGAAGGGAGTTCAAGGAAGACTTCACAGAGGAGGTAGCAATTGAGCTACACTTTACACTGTATGTAGGAATTGAGTAGACAAAGATTTAGGGATGAGCATCATTGAAGTAAGAAATATTATGAACAGGAAAGTGAAGGATGTCTATATTCCAAGAGTCATAAATAAAGAACTCATTAGTATAGTTTAGCTGCAGTGTAGACTATGTAACATGATAGAAGCATGACCACAGTCAGCTTACCGAAATTTTTTTTTTTTTTTGCGGGGCAATGGGGGTTAAGTGACTTGCCCAGGGTCACACAGCTAGTGTTAAGTGTCTGAGGCCGCTTACTGAAGAATTTGAAGGCCAGGATAATGAGGTTGAGAATATTCTCCAACCAATGGGGAGGTGGGGGTGGGAAGGGTTTCAAAGATTTTGAGTATAGTGGCAGGATGATAGAATCATAGATAATACTTTAATTAGTAATTATTTACATCTATTTTCACAAAGTTCCATTTTGATGCCTCATTGTGGCATAGATATGACTCTAAATCTTTGAAGGTTAGTCAATAGAGTATGAGTTCTGGAATTTTTTACTATGGTGAAAAAGTTTCCAGAACAGCCCTGGCAACAATTATTTTTAAAGGTTCAGCTTAACCAAGTATGTCTGATAAACTGACCATTTGAAAATGAAATCTTTTTGCATAGAACAATGAAACAACAAAAATAATAGAAAATAGCCCTTAGTCCTCTAGGATCTTTGTTGTTTTTGTTCATCCTTCATTCTCAAACAGGATAATGCCATTGGGAGGAGATGTCATGACTTGCAGTGAATTGGATTTAAGTATGGGAGGGCTGTGCAAGGTCACCAAATTCACTTTCTCCTCCAGAGCCATCTGGGTCCAGTGGCAATACATATATAAGGACACCTGCAGATGGCCCCAAATATTTAAGGCAATTGGGGTTAACTGACTTGCCCAGGGTCACACAGCTAGTAAGTGTCAGGTGAGATTTGAACTCATGTTCTCCTGACTCTGTGCCACCTAGCTGCCCTACTTCTTTGGTGACTGGAAGAGTGAGAGAAAAAGAAGGAGAGGGTGTTTAACAATGACACAGTCTTCCGATTATCTTTAAACTTTCACTTAGCTCAATGACCAACAAATGGGCATACTACTAGAGGTAGAGAAATGTAAACAATCAGAATTGTATCAACTGACATTTTCACTATAAATAAAAGTGGGATAATAAATATTGACAACAACACCAATAGTTATTTTTACTTTAAGGTTTGCAAAAGCACTTTTATGTATGTCATCTCATTTAATCTTCACCATAACCATGGAAAATAGGTACTATTATTATCTCCATTTGTACAGATGAGGAAACTGAGGCACAGGGAGGGAAAGGGACTTGCTCAGGGACACACAGCTAACAAATGTTTGAGGAAGGATTTAAACTCTGGTCTTTCTCATTCTAACTCCCTTGCTTTATCTACTATGCTGCCTAGTTTTCTAACCACCAAAAACCAGAATGAACTAAACAGAAATACAATTCTCTGGTTGTCCTGGAAGGGACAAATATGAAAAAAAAAAGTTGGGTTTATGTTTCATTCAAAGGCAACAAGAAATGTCATTTCATACAACATTTGGTCATTGCATACCAACCAAAACCTACACGGTACCCAGAAGCTTAATGCCTATGCATTAGGAAAACTTTCAGAAAAGAATAAAAATGTCTTAAACATAGTAAACAATGAAAAATATCACAAAAATGAAAGATAGTCTATTTTAATAGATTGCTTCTATTACTTACTATCTGTGTGACCTTTGGCAAGTCACTTGACTCCCTGAGTCTCAATTCTTTCCTGTAAAATGAAGGGGCTAGATTAAATGACCTCTGAAGTTCCCCAGAGCTCTAGATACATTACTCTGCTATTTTATATACAAGGTAAGGAAGATGCTAAGACTTAAAAATATTGGGAAAGTATCTATGAGAAATGTAATATTTTTTGCAAATTTAGAGATAGATGCAGGGGATTGGATAGGTTTTGCCAGGTGCTGGACAATTGGTTGCCTTGAAATGAAGTTATGGGATGGGAGCGGGGGATAGACAGGGGGAAGAGTCCTTGCTCTAAGTCTTGGAGTCTCATGTGTTATAATGAAGACTGGAGAAACAGATTCCTTTGGGGATGTGTGAATGACAGTCCTTACTAGCCAATTCCACAGTCATGAATTTTATTTTAGGTTGTTTTTTTTTTTCCAGGGCCACGAGGGTTAAGTGACTTGCCCAGGGTCACACAGCTAGTAAGTGTCAAGTGTCTGAGGCTGGATTTGAACTCACGTCCTCCTGAATCGAGGGCTGGTGCTTTATCCACCGTGCCACCTAGCTGCCCCGAATTTTATTTTAAAAAAATATTTACATGTAAAAACAAATTTTAACATTCATTCAAAAAATTATTTGAGTTCCAAATTATCTTCCCCCTTGTCTTTTCTCTCTCCATCTGAGAAGGCAAGCAATCTGATTTAGGTTATACATATCTAGTCATGCAAAATATACTTCTGTATTAGTCATGTTATGAAAGAAAACACACACCAAAAAAACCCCAAAAATCCACCATGAAAAATAAAGAAGCTTCGGGGGCAGCTAGGTAGTGCAGTGGATGAAGCACTGGCCCTGGATTCAGGAGGACCTGAATTCAAATCCGGACTCAGACACTTGACACTTGCTAGCTGTGTGATGCTGGGCAAGTCACCTAACCCCATTGCCTCACACACACACACAAAAAAAGTATTCTTCAATCTGCATTCAGACTCCATCAGTTATTTCTCTGGAGGTCGATAGTATTTTCTTTCACAAGTCCTTTGGAATTGTAGTTATCATATACTATTACTGGTACTGTATACACTGTTCTCCTGGTTCTGCATCAGTCTATGTAAGTCTTTCCAGGTTTTTCTGAAATCATTCTGCTCATCATTTTTTATAGCACAAGAGTATCCCAACAAAATCATACACCACAATTTCTTCATCCGTTTTCCAATTAATGACTATCTCCTCTATTTCCAATTCTTTGTCATTACAAAAAGAACTGCTATAAACATTTTTTTTTATAATGATAGGTCATTTTCCCTTTTCTTTTTTTTTTTTCTTTTTGGGATACAGATCTAGTAGTAGTATTGCTGGGTCAAAGGGTATGCACAGTTTTACAGCCTTTTGGGTTTAGTTCCAAATTCTTCTCCAGAATGGTTGGATCTGTTCACAACTCCACAAACAATGCACGAGTGTCCCAATTTTTCCACATTCCCTCCAACATTTGTCATTTTCCTTTACTGTCATGTTAGCAAATCTGTTAGGTGTGAGATAGTACTTCAACATTATTTGAATTTTCATTTCTTTAATCAATAGTGATTTAGAGCATTTTTATATGACTATAGATCACTTGGATTTCTTCGTTGGAAAACTTCTCATTCATATCCTTTGACCATTTATCTGTATTTTTATCAATTTGACTCAATTCTCTACATGTTTGAAAAAAGAGGCTTTTATCGAGAAATTTGTTATAATCTTTTCACAGTTGTGGTTATTAACCATATATTTCCCTCCATTCTTTTTGTCCTGTTTATCCTGTTTATCTTTTCCTCTCTCTCCTTTCACTTTGTTCCTCCTCAAAAGAGTTTTTCTTCTGACTACTGCCTCCCCAATCTGCCCTCCTTTCTATCAGTGCCACCCCTTTTCTTATTCCCTTCTCTTCCTACTTCCCTGTAGGATAAAATAGATTTGTATACCCAAGTGATTTTATATGCCTCTTAGAGCCAATTCTAATAAGAGTATGGATTAAGTATTATCCATCCCCCATCCCCACCCCACCCCATTGCTCCCTCCACTCTAAAATCTCTTTTATTCCTCTTTTATGTGAGATAATTTACCCCTTTCGACTTCTCTGTTCCTGCTTCTCCCAGTGCATCCCTTTTACTCACTGCTAAATTTTTTAAGATATCATTCCATTGGGTCAGCTAGGTGAACAGTGGATAGAGCACCGGCCCTGAAGTCAGGAGGACCTGAGTTCAAATCCAGTCTCAGACACTTAACACTTACTAGCTATGTGACCCTGGGCAAGTCACTTAACCCCAATTGCCTCACCCCACCCAAAAAAATATATCATTCCATCATAAAAATCCCTCTCTCTCTCACTTTAATTTAATTTATTTTTTAATATATCTTCCCATCATATTCAACTCACCCCCATCCCCTTATCTATGTATATTCTTTCTAATTGCCCTAATAATGATAAAGTTCTTAGGAGACAGAAATATCATCTTCCCATGTAGTAATATAAACAGCTTAACCTTAATGAATCCCTTATGATTTCTCTTTCTTGTTTACCTTTTTTATGCTTCTCATGAGTCTTTCATTTGAAAGTTATATTTTCTATTCTGCTATGGTCTTTTAATCAGAAATGCTTAAAAGTCCTTTATTTCATTAAATATCCATTTTCCCCTCTGAAAGATTATACTCAGTTTTGCTGAGTAGGTGATTCTTGGTTGTAATCCTAATTCCTGGGTCCTTTGCCCTTTATAATATCATATTCCAAGCCTACTGATTCTTTAATGTACAAACTGATAAGTCTTGTGTATCATGATTGTGGCTCCACAATATTTGAATCGTTTTTTTCTGGCTGCTTATACTATTTTTAATTTGACCTGGGAGCTCTGGAATTTGACTATAATATTCCTGGGAGTTTTATTTTGGGATCTCTTTCAAGACATGATGGGTTGATTCTTTCAATTTCTATTTTACCTTCTGGTTCTAGAATATCAGTTTTCCTTGATAATTACTTGAAAGATTTTGTCTGTGCTCTTTTTTTTATTATGTCTATCAGATTGTCCAATAATTCATAAATGACTTCTCCTCAATCTATTTTCCACATCAGTTATTTTTTAGTGAGATATTTCACATGTTTTTCTATTTTTTCATTCTTTTGATTTTGTGTGGTTGTTTCTTGATTTCTCATGAAGTCATTAGTTTCCATTTGCCCAATTTTAATTTTTAAGGAATTATTTTCTTTAGTGAGCTTTTGTACCACCTTTTCTATCAGCTAATTCTACTTTTTTAAAAGTTCTTTTCTTCAGTGGATTTTTGTGCCTTTTCTTTTTTTAAAAAGATGTTATTTTCTTCAGTATTTTTGGTGCCTTGTTTACCAAATGTTGACTTACTTATCAAGATCTTGCATTATTATAATTTTTTCCTCAATTTTCCCTACATATCTATTTCTTGATTTTTAAAAATCTTTTTTTTTTGGGGGGGGGTGGAGCAATGAGGCTTAAATGACTTGCCCAGGGTCACACAGCTAGTAAGTGTTAAGTGTCTGAGGCCAGATTTGAACTCAAGTACTCCTGAATCCAGGGATGGCGCTTTATCCACTGCGACACCTAGCCGCCCCACAGTTTTCAGTTCTTCTAAAGTTATATGATCTAAGAAGAGGTGGGTCACTGCTCTTCTAGCTTGTGCTCTGATCTGTGAGCATCCATAAGCACCCTTTTCTGCCCTAGAAGTATGACCAGGGTCATTGTTCCTCCGTGGCCACAAGCTTTAGTGTGCTAATGCTCCATCTTGTCTTGGGATTGTTACCTGGAACCTTATATGGGCAATGCAACAGAGTCTTATACCATGTGCCAGCAAAAGTTACCCTATAATTTCCTTCTCATCAGTTGTCTCACCCCATTCTTGTCTATGAGCTGAGAGCTCTAGAAACTGCTGCTGCCGATTTAGTCACTCCCAAGGCTTGCTGCCAGCTTGTTGGACATGGCCTGTACTGGACTGCATGGTGCTGTGCTCTCCCCACAGTGAGACAGAGCTTTCTTGCTGACCTTCTGTGTTGTCTTGAGCTGGAAAATTATTTCACACCATCCTTTTGTTTGTTCTGCTCCTCCACAATTCATTTTGAGGAGTTATTTTAAAGTTGTTTGGAGGGTAATTTGGGAGAGCTCTGGAAAATCCACCATTTTGTCTCTACCTCCTCCCACAGCTATAAGTTTTGTGGAGGCTCTTGACCTGGGACTTGATGTTTGAATTGGACCTGCTCTAAAATGGAATAAGTTGCTTTAAGAGGTAGTAGATTCTCCCTCAATGCTAATTTGCAAGCAGAGGCCAGATAGCCACTTTTTTGTATAATAGATTTATGCTCAGGTATGAGTTAGAATAGGCAACTTCTGAGGTTCCTTCCTAGTCAGAGAGTCTGTGACTTCATATCAAATCTCAGACCAAGAAGAATACCATTAAGCTAAAGTGAGTAGGTAAATGTACTATAGGGAATATGTAAAATCAGAATTAATTTATAAAAATTTTTCTAAACTTTGAACCTTTAGCCATTTCTCCCAAAGGCACTATCTTAATTACAATGATAACCTGCATTATTTCATAGTAAAGCAATAAATGGGAAGAATGGGTCTTTGCCTTGATGGGCACATGAGGTTTGGCAAATTGCAGTAAGAAGGAAAAGTTATGGTTGCTTAGCATTTGTAAAGGCCACTAATGATCTAAGACCTGGGTTGTTGGCAGGAAAAAAAGAATGGGGTTATGAGGATCAAGAGGTCTATTGCCTCACGTGATACCACATATGGATATAAACAGTTTTGCTCTGATCTGCTTTCACACACCAACAAAAAACCAATCTGGTCTCTGAGCCTTATTAATTTGGATTTAGACTGGGTTAATGCTTTTATGCTGCCAGAATTTGGAAAGGCTCCAAGACAGTAGAAAAATATATAGTATAAAGCTACAGAATTTCAAGGATGATTTTCCCCTCTTATAAATTATTTAAGGATGCATTCATTTCATATTACATCTTTAACCTTCCTCTGTGTAAATAAAAAATAAAAGACTTTATTTATGCTTTCTGGCTTTAAGGTTTTGATTTTGTTTTTATTTGGTACATCTATAATGCTAATTACATATTAACAGCCTAATTGTCACCTAACTACTACACTTACTTTTTATATGCATGATTATGTACAATTCCCAATAATTAACTTAGATAAACTTTCCTAAATCTGAGGGGTGATCAGTTGTCTATTCAGATTTATGGCTTAAACACTGAAGCAATCATGGAAGATTTCTTCACTTAGGACAGTTGTATTTCTCATCTGAAGTTTGAGGCAATGATTTCCAATCAATCCTAGTTCCCTAATCCCTGTGGGGAGAAGCCTACATCCTTAGAAAGCTCTGTAGGGACTAAGCTTTTCTTATGAGATAGGAAGCCTGATCTTTTTCTTTCAGAATCCAGACTTTATGTGTAAAGTCCCTGAGTAGATAGACTCCAATAGTGGGAAAGGAAAAGAGGGAAGAACTCTAGTTTCCCCTTGCACCCAGTGCTATTGGTGTAATGCTTAGTAGCTGATCCTAGAGTATAGGTGTCCTTCTATGGGAGAAGGGCAGGAAGATGACCTCAGCCCTGCTAGAGCCAATGGACAAGTGTGGCTACACAAGTGCAAAATCAAATCAATTTAGGTTTTCACCAGACTGATGAAGGAGTGACATTTAGTCAATTCTAGGTCTTTAATCCTTCTGAGGAGAATCCTCAAGCTCAGGAAATTCTATAAGAGTACAGGCTTTTCCTCTGACAAGAGAGGCTAATTTGTTTTCCTTATTTAAAAAGCGTTTTTTATTCAGAAGGCTTTTTTCCAATCCCTAAGACAGGCTGTAACTTCTTAGAACTTGGTAAGATAGTACTGGCTTCTTAAATTGTAAAATCATGCATTTGGAAGTGTGAAAGAATGTTAATTACCAGATTTTATTATTAAAAGAGCCTTTTCCTAAGACTCTTGAGTAAAAGGCACCAGGGAAGGTATTTGAAATGATTAATGCAAAACTTCCTCAAGTCACTAAAGAGCTCGTTTAGTATTTGGGACTATTCACGTACCAATCATGCTTCCTTAGATTTTCCAGGAATCACAAATATCAAAACTAGAGGAAGATCATAAGGGTGGGCGTCTACTGAATAAATCACTCAAATTACCCCCATCCCACCTAAAGAAAGTGATAAAATATCCCATTTTGCTGACCAATCTCAATGAAATAAAAACAAAGACATTCTAGATAAGCAAGAAAAGGTCTTTATCAATTTAGATTTCTCTGAGTAGTCACTGCATGAACTGGAAGTGATCTGATGCTACATAGGAAAGGAAGAATCTTTAAATTGGCTGAGGAAACTTGGTCAAAGACTGGGGACAAAATATCAAGCCATTTTGGCCCAAGAGAGATTCAGGGTCAAGTAAGCATTTGGGCATTCCAAAGGGCTTCTGACATGCCCATCACATCATAGTAGTGTCTCTGTAGAGACTCAAAGCCGTGGCCACACTAGGAACCAAGGACAGATTCAGAGCTTTACATATAAGTGGGGGGCAGCTAGGTGGCACAGTGGATAGAGCACCAGCCCTGGATTCAGAAGGACCTGAGTTCAAATCTGGCCTCAGACACTTCACACTTACTAGCTGTGTGACCCTGGGCAAGTCACTTAACTCCCAATTGTCTCATCAGAAAAAAATAATAATAATAAGTGAACCATAAGCCACACCATACCTAAAGGGAACACTTTAAGGATTTCAAGGGGAAGTTCTAAAGAACTTCCAGGAGCTGTGTTACTCCTTTGCCACATGTGCTATATGAGCTTTCTATCTATCTAACTATCCCCTGGACTCTGTGTGTACTTGTAAGATAAAGTGTTATACTCTGAATGCAGATCAAAACAGACTTTTTTTCACTCACTTTATTCTTTTTTGTGTTTTTTATTTGATTTGCTTCTTCTTTCACAACCGTGATTAATCTAGAAATATATTTTACATGATAGCACATGTATAACTTATATCAAATTGCCTACCATTTCAGGAAGAGGAGAAGGAAGGCTGGGAGGGGAAAATTTGGAACTCAAAATCTTGTAAAAATGAATGCTAAAAATTGTCTTGCCATGTAATTGGGGAAAAAATGAAATACTATTGAAAAGATAAAGTATCATAGACTTTTGGGGGAAAGTTTTGCATCAAGTGTTCTTTATAACAACTTAGTAAATACCTCTTTTGAAAAGCTACTAAAATTTAGCTGATTAAATGATATCAAATAATTATATTGGGTAGAGCGCACTAGAATGGTGGATCAGGCCTTTAGCATTTTAAACAATGCCCCCACCCCCTTAGAACTTCTCTTAGACTCCTATAGAACATAGCTATTTTTTGCTCTGTAGTACCCAAATTATCAGTGTTAATGTCAGGAAAATAGTTCCATATCATGTGCTATATAAAGATCAAGAGAGAGAATATAAAGTATTCAAAAAGTTGTATAACCATAAAGTAATAGATAAATGTAAGTTATTATTTACAATTCCCATTAAGGGCAGTGAATATCTCTATATAGAGCTAGATATATCTCTATCATATGTCTATCTGTCTATCTCTCTATCTATCCATCCATCCAAAACACCTGAAAATGGCTAATCCATCTAGAATCTGTTTTTTTCCTGAATTTTGCATTTTTCTAAAACACTTTCCAAAATATTGACATCTTTTCATGGCTTTGCACAATTTTATATAAGTATTATTACCAAAGATTTCCATTTTAAATTAAATTTGGAAATGGGAGTTATACATTTCTTAGTATTGTCACAGAATTAAGTTACATATATATATATTTATAAGATGAAGATGGAAAACTAAATACTTTTTATAATTTTAGTCAATAAATTAATGTAATGTTAGTGCTGAAAAGAATTATATATTCATAACTTTAGAGCCCAACCCCATCATCTTATAGCTAAGGAACCTGAGACCCAGAGAGGTTTAAGTGATTTCTTGAAGGTCATACTGGGAGTAAGTGTCAGAGCTGGGATTTGAGCACTTGTTGACTGACTCCAAAGCCATTGTTCTACCTGGTTTGATGCTGTCTGCTTCCCTCATTTTATAGACTTTAATTTTTGTGTTCTTATCCTCAAACATAGCAGAGTGTTAGACAAATAGTTAATGCTTAAAAGATTGATTAAGTATTGTTTCAAGTGCCTGTCATCATTTTTTTTCTGGAAACAGAATATATCACCTTGTTCATCTTATTTATTCATCAACACATAGGCCTCTAAATATGTCTGTATGTGTGTTTTTATATTCATATGCTCATTCATTTGTTTATGTATTTTAAGCTGAAAAATTTTAATAAGCACTAGCCCCACTGACCTTCCTGGGAATTGTAATATTTGGAAAACAATGTGCTCTAAATGAAAGTACAGTTTATTTATCTACTGTGAACCTTCAAAATAAACTGAAGCATACCATTAAATAACAAAAAAGAATAAAAAAAATTTTTTTCACATTGTGGATGAAAATCTTTCAGAAACATATGATCTAGTTCTTTCCCTTCTTAAAAACAAGATTTTTCATTTTCCTAATTTCCTAATTTAGTTTTTTTTTTCTTGACTCACACTCAGTGTCATTATGAATTTAAGCTACCTGAGACTTTGTTCCCAGCTCTATCACAAAGGTACCATGTGACCTCCAAAAAGTCATTTAACATCTTTCAACTTGAGTGTACTCATGCAACCATTGTATTAATGAACTCCCAAAGGCTTTTCTATGATTCCATAGGCCATTCTGCATGATTGTAATGCTGTAAGGGGCTGTTGACCAAGTGTAACTTTATTTGTTGGCACACTAAATAATCCCATACTGATATGGTTTTGTGTTCATTGGGGCTATAGGATTTAGGGGTGTAAGGAGTCTTACTGATCACCCTATTCAAATCTCTTCACTTCAAAGGTGAGATATAGGTGGCCCCATAAGTTTTGCACAAAAACTGACACAAAGTCCACTATTCTTTCCATTATACCATGCTGACCATTGAGTTCATTTTTTGCATTTTATTTGTCCTACTCTGCCAGATTATCAGCTGTAATGTCTGTCAACTGTGTGTCTCATTCACCTTCTCTACATTCTAAATTATTGCTTATAAATATCTTGTGGCCCAGAAATTCAATAAATAAGTTAGAATTGTCTAAAATTATTGGTAATTTAGTCTTGTGATAGGCCCCGAATTTCCATGAGTAAGTACATGAGGTTTAGTGTTCATGGATTTTGTGACCTTAAAATTTGTGACTTAGGTGTCTTTATGGTTTCCTTTCTGCTTGTGGATATAGCAAAGGATTTCAGATGAATGACCTCAGGATAAGTAAAACTAGTTCCAAAAATGAGAGAAGATAGAATTCTTTTGACACCATTTTTTTTAAACTTTGTGTTCCAAATTCTCTTCCTTCCTTCCCCCCCCCGCCCCCCGCCCTGCGACCCAAGAACTCAAGCAATTCAACATAAACTATACATGAACAGTCATTCAAAACATTTCCACATTAGCCAGGTTGTGAAAGAAAACAAACAAAAATAAAACTTCAGATAAAAGAACTAACAAAAAAATTATGCTTCAATTTGTATTCAGACACCATCAGTTCTCTCTCTGTAGATGGACAACAAAAGACCAGAGTTATCTTGGATCATTGCATTGCTGAAAATAACCAAGTCATTCACAGCAGATCAGAAGATAGAATTCTTTAATATATCAATGGATTCATGGTCTCAGTGGATTAGGTACTATAGTTATCCCTTCCACATCACAACTTTCCCTATCAAAATTTCAATATATTGTGGGTTGGCATAAGAAATTAAACAGGAATTTTGTGGAAGCCTCAGATGACATGCAAAATCCAGCAGGAGATGAGGAAAAAGTGTACTCAGAAATGCATAAAATATATGTATAGTATTGTATAATATCAACATATTTTATCTTTTAATACCATAATAATTCAGACATCTCTTGTATGAAGGGAGGGCCAAAAAATTGCGTGTGGATTTTCCAGATCACAGAGGCGTTGCACTCCTAACCATTGCAATATAGAAGGGATAATTGTACTTCTATCTTTGAAGTTTGAAATGTATCCATACCTTCTCATCTTGTAAGATTTTCCCATAAATTTTCCTTAGGAGAACTTTCTAAAATTCTAGACATGTTGGTATGGTTTGTTTATTTGCAACATTAATTTATAAATATATTTATGGGGTCACATGGTAGAATGTATATAGAACCAGTTTTAGACTCAGGAAGACCTAGATTCAAATTCCTTCTCTGATGTTTGCTGGCTATGTGATCCTTATCACATCACTTAACCTCTCTGAGCTGTGACTGACTCTTTCAAGACTTCAAGTCAATGAATAATTACTTATTTGCATTCTGTTGTGGGAATTTCCTCCATGAAAATTCTCTAGACCAATTGAATCACATTTCTGGACTTCTTCCCAACCCCTAGAAAAATCTTGGTAAGAGTTAGGATATACTGGTTTATTCCTCACTCTCACCATGGAAATCACTGTTCCAGGTATAGAAAGATTCATCATGCACAATGCTTGGTGTATAATAGGCAACTAATAAATACTAAATCCTTGATGTCCTTGAGTATCTCTCCCACCCACACCTCCATATCCAATCTGTTGCCAAGACCTTTTGATTTCACTTTTGCAACATCCTTTGAATATGCCCCCTTCTCTCTTCTGACAATATTTAAGTGCAGGACTTCATCACTTCATGTCTGGATTATTACACTAGCCTGTTTGTAGGTCTCCCAGCTGAGTCTCTCCCCCACTCCAATCCATCCCCCAATCATTCACCAAAGTGATTTTCTTAAAGTGCAAGTCCAACTGTGTCAACCTCCTATTCTCCTAAACTCCTTTTGTTGTTGTTCAGTTGTTTTTCAGACATGTCTGTTTCTTCATGATTCTATTTGGGGTTTTCTTGGCAAAGGTACTAGAGTGGTTTTCTATTTCCTTCTCCACTCATTTTATAGATGGAGAAACTGAGGCAAAAGGGTTAAGTGACTTGCCCTGGATCATACAGTTATTAAGTGTCTGAGGACAGATTTGAACCCAGGAAGATGAGTCTTCCTGACTCCAGGCCCAACACTCTATCTACTGTGCTACCTCCTTGCCCCCAATAAATACCAGTAACTCCCTATTGCTTCCAGGATCAAATACAAAAGTTTCTGTTTGTCATTTAAAGTCTTTTATACCCTAGTTCCCTCATACCTTTCCAGGATTCTTACAGTTTACCCCTTGCTACATACTTTAATCCAATAACATTGACTTCCTTGCTGTCCATTAATCAGTCTTTCTGTCTCTTGGCTCCACATATTTTCTCTGACAGTCCTCCATGCTTGGAATGTTCTCTACTGAATATTCATCTCCACTTACTAGCTTCTCTGGCATTCTTCAAATCCTAGTTTCTGCAGAATTGAGAGGAATCCCAATCCCTCTTAATTCTAGTGCCTTCTCTTTTTCATGATTTTCCTATTTTTTCCTGTAGCATAACTTGTTTATACATATTTATTTGCTTTTTGCCTCTGCCATTAGATTGTGAGCTTCTTGAGGGGAGGGACTGTTTCTTACATCTTTTTGTAATCTCTGTGCCTAGCACAGTGCCTGGCACTTAGTAGAAAATAAATGTATTGACTTACTGATTGATCAGTGCATTTTTCCATTATTTTTTGGATCCCTTGAAATTATAATAATATTGAGGTAATGGTATTCTATGATTTGTAACCACATATATTTGTAAGCATAGAGCATCACTGGGATGGGCTTTCGTGGCATCAAATTGTTCCAGTTTGCTGAAAGTTCTGCACAATTATGGATAATCCAAATCATCTCACTCTATTCAATCCTAGGTCAGCTCATTGTCCAGTACTATTCCAAGATATATTGATCAAGAGGACTAGCTCAATAAGCTGCCTGTAACCATGTGAGCAATATGTTTTATTTCTCCCATTCATTGAGATGTATATTGAGAATGAAGGAATTTCAAAGATCAATAATTGTTAGTTCCAGTTCTACTATCAATTCAACCCTTCAGAAGTCTTTTAAGCTAATGCTCTTGAATTTCCTTATCTATCAAATGAAGAGGGTGGACATCTCTGGTCTTTTGTTCCATTTCCCATCATTTTATGAGGAAAATGGAGCCCAGAGAGGCAAAACAATTGGCTTTTGGTCACACAGATAGGAAATAACAGAGCTGAGACTAGAAGCCAAGTTTCCTGAATCCAAGTCCAGCATTCATTCTACTCCATTTCTGTTGTCAAGGTACTTTGTCCTTCTACTTAAAGAATTTGGGTAAGATGAAGTAAATACACAATGATTAAAATTATGTAAATGGGAAGAGCAAGGGGAAAAAACTGAATTATAATGTAATTATATTGATCCTGAAGAAGAGAGAGACTAAGAATTTATTATGTGACTCGTATGTGCCAGATATTGTACTAAGCAGTTTACAAATATTGCCTCTTTTGGTTCTCACAACAATACTGTGAGGTAAGGACTATTATTATTCCCATTTTTCAGTTGAGGAAACTGAGCTACACAGAGATTAAGTGACTTGCCTGGAGTCACACAGCAAGTGTCTAAGGTGGAATTTGTACTTATGTCTTTCTTACTCCAGGCAAAGTGTTCTATCCAATGTGCCAACGAGCTGCTTCTCATTTAGAGATGAGAAAATGTACCGTTCTTCCTTTTTTGAAAACTTAGGGAAAGTGTTAGGGTTTAGAATGTTGCATGTACTATCTGTCTTGTTTGATATGTTAGATGACTCTCATGATTTTTTTTTAAATATACTTCTATGTTATAGGTGATGGCTCATTCATTGGGAGGGTGGGTTGAGAAGGATAAATTGGGAAATGAAGGTGATGTGAAAACAATATATTTTTCTAAGATTTTTCCTGTTGTATTTTATTTAATTTTTTCTTGGTTAGTTTCATAACATTGCCAGATCTCTAGAAACCTGATTGGGAGTCACTAATATAAAATACAACTTTGGGATAAGCAAAGTGTTATTATATACCAATTACAAAGATGGAATAAGATTGTATATGTTTTTCTTTTTGAGATTTGTTCTCCCTATCTGTCCTAGGCTAGAAGCCCAGAGTCTACTTATGGGTATGAGCCCACTACTCATCAGCAAAGACCTTTGACCTGTTTTGTCTTTGACCTGAGCTGTCTTACATCTATCTCCTTAGGCCACCTGGTGACTACCAACTTGAGGAGGCTCCCTATATTGAAGCTGAACTTAGTGTGGACACCCAACTAGCAGAGCAAACTTAAGCTCAGAACTCCTGAGCTCAAGAGATCCAACAGCCTCAGCAAGAGATCACACAAGTTTGTGCCACCAGGCCTCCCAAGATTTCCAAGACTTCAATTCTGCAATGGATCCATGATCTCATTAGGGTTATAAGAATTAGAATTGGAGGGGACCTTAGAGACCATCTCATTCAATCTTGTCATTTTACAGATGAAGATGATATGATCCAGAGAATTTGTTACTTATACAGAAATATGACAAAACCAAAATTTTAACCAAAGTCTTCTGACTCAAAGTTTAGTGGTCTCTTTATTATAGCATACAACCTCTGAATTGATTTGTATATTCCTTTTAACGAATAAAATTGAAACCTGTCCATGCCTGCTCATCTTGTACAACTCTCATCTATATTCTTGTAAATAGCTGCTTTAGTGGGGTCCATCTGACTTTAGACTTTCCTCACATTTTGGGGCTACCAATGAAACACATCCTACATTGTTTATCAGATGTCCATCACTTTTCCCTCATGTTTGGTGTGCTCCCCCCCCCCAGTTGTATATTTCTTGGATAACATAATTTTTTTCCCTTATTCTTCTTCATAATTCTTAATTTACAATGTACCCTGCTTAGATCCACCATAGATCTCTTCATTGCTCATTGGCTGATCCTCAAATTCAGTTCTTCAGATACTGGAGTGCTCCATGAAGGATATTTCCCCTAAAATGTAATGTCATTTTCTTAAGTCTTCCCTCTTCTCATCTGTAACATAGAATTTCCTAATTATGAGTGAAAAGTCACTACTTTAAACACTTAGCTTACCTGCCAAAGAATGAAGCAATCACAAGGAAAACATCACAGAAGTGGAGCCATTTGTCTTGAGAACAAGCTGACTGTTGTGTTCAATTCAGCAACCTGATTTAAATTGTATCCATTTTGGGAGGATCAGTTCCCTCATTCATGAGATTACATTTCTTAGGTGACTTCTTTGAGAGGTGTGCTATTCATTCAGAGTGGGGTGTGTATTTGAGTTTTAAAGTGATTGCTCATATCCTGAACGTGATACCTTGTAATCCATATGGTTATTATGTTGTCTTTTAAGAGGTGAGATTGGCATTGCTTTATTTGAATTATACATACATACACATACATATACTCATACACACATATGTATGTATCTGTATAGTATCTATATAGTATCTGTATCTAAAACTGTATAATATAGTGTATAGAGAGGGATTTGGAAGCTAGAAAGGCCTGGGTTCAAGTTTCCCTGTGACGAATACTAGCCTTGGGTAAGTAACTTCGCCTTAGTGCTCTAGGCAATGGTCTATGGCTATATATAAGTAGCAGAGAAAATATTGACCTCTGTGGGTAGATTGAATTTTCATGTCTGAGAGTTTCCGTTATCAGTAAAACTACAGGTCAGTCCCTATTCCTATGTATGTAAATAGATATGCAAATACTCCAATGAATTGCTCACCTATGTCTGGTTCCAATTCTTGAGTCTTTTCTTCTTAGTTTCCGAGTCTCTCTTCTGTAAGCACTTTCTTTGTAAAGGAATATTTACTAATTAGGGCATTCAATAAAATACCCTTTTCCCTTTGGTTCCTTTCCACTTATTTATGCATTCAATGAAATCCACATGAAGAGATTTATTATGACATAGAAAAACTGCCTTTGGGGTTTAGAAATTCATTCCCATACAAGGCAGTGAGAATTTCTCATGGATTCCAAAGGTGTGGTTTGGGACAAGTTAATTTTTTTGAAAGTGCACAATAGTAAGAAGGCATTTCTAAGAAAATTCCCCTGCTCATAGGTAATCTGATTCTGCTTCCTGCTTGGCTTGCTTATATGGGATTGCTCCTGCTGGGAATCACCCAAGTTTCTCTAGACTCCCATTCTCTAAGGAAATGGGAGAGCTTGTATGAGAAAGAAAAATTAGAAGTTACTATGCTTTGGTATTGTGGGAGAATGAGCTGACAAGAAGTGTGACCGAATATGCTTACCAGCCCTGGTAGGTAGATGTGATCCTAAGCTTGCAAATGGGTCTAGACATCTTAATACTCTGAAATAGGTGAAGACCAAATGATTCTGATCTAATGGTAACATAAGTATGACAAATGGAAATTATTATTTTAAATTTAATGTTGTTTTGTTATTGTATGTTTTGTTTCCAAGTTATATAAGCAAATTTCCCCATCATCTGTAGACATAGTAAAGGATATTACTCTAGTACCTATCAAAAGTTATAAAAATTTGAATGTGTTGAACAAGATAGATGAACATTTATTTATTTATTTATTTTTGCAGGGCAATGGGGGTTAAGTGACTTGCCCAGGGTCACACAGCTAGTAAGTGTCAAGTGTCTGAGGCCGGATTTGAACTCAGGTATTTCTAAATTTAGGGCTGGTGCTTTATCCACTGCCATCTAGCTGCCCGTTGAATATTTAATTTAACATTTTCTGAATTACTTACCTAGTATGTGCATGAGAATGACTAAGAGGGTCCCTGCCCTCAAGGAGCTTCCTGTCTAATGTCCTAGATAGGAGATTAACACAGATAACTAGAGTAGAAAATTAAATCGGGTAAAGATAAACTACAGAGCTGTTCAAATTGAGAGAATGAATAAATCACTTTTGACTGGGGTGGGGTGGTGCAGGCCACATTGAGTAAGACTCTATGGCAGACGTTGCATATGAGCTGGACATTGAAGGACCCAAAGGATTTCAATAGGTGGACATATAAAACACAGGCCACTCTGGATGAAAAGGAATGAAATGAGTCCACATAGGTATAGCCATATGGCTTTTAGGAAGGAGCAGAACAATGATCACCACTTCTATTACAGTTCCTTTGTTTCTGATGTATCATAAGCAGTAATATAAGAATGGAAAGACATTGAAAGAAATTATCTCACTTTATTGAGAGGTCCCAGAATCACACCAAGAGAAAAGGAATTCAAAAAGACAAATTAAATGCCTAAAGGTTTTTCTAGAGGCTGGCTAGAGTCTTCATTGCAAAAGAGATGAAATGGCCCCAGGCAATGAGATTGTCCAAGCTGGAACTTTTGCTTGTAGAGCAACAAACAAGAAAAAAAGCTTCCTCCCAGATGGCTGAAGACTAGTACAGAAGAGCAGTGAGAAGGAAACCCCTTCACAGTGGAAGACTAGTCAGTGGCTGCAGAGAACAACTGTAGCTCAGCAGAGATGCCCAGCAGGTAGCAACCAAGAATAGTGGGATGTCCTCACCAGATGTCCTATGTGCTTCTGTTGCACTGGAAGCTCGAATGGCCTTGACCAGGAATATTTCCTACACATTTGCATGTTCCCTACATGTCTCTTTTCTACTGATAGTTTAATAACAAATGGGAGAGTGTAGAAGATCATTTTAATCACTCATTTTTGTGATGTCGTTTAATCAAATGGCTTCTGCTCTGTACAAATACATCTTCTGCTTGGCTGGTAAAAAGAATATCAATTGCTACACTCTGATGAGAATCTCTGAGCTATGGTTTTGAGTGGATACTGGCCTGTATAATGCCTTTAACCTGAAGGAAATTTCTGGTGGCCATATGCAAAGGGCCCCCCAAATGCGACCTAAGTAAAGGAAGGTCTTGGGAAAGGGGAAAGCACTAGATGGTTGAGGGAAAGAAAGAACATACTACAGTGTTGCTGGAGCAGAGGAGTCTAGGAAGTGAGTGCCATAATTTATGGCTAGAAAGGTTGGTAGAAACTCTGAAATACCTGACTATAGAGCCTGGAATTTATTTCTTTATTTCTTTTCTTTTCTTTTCTTTTTGGTGAGGCAGCTGGGGCTAAGTGACTTTCCCAGAGTCACACAGCTAGTAAGTGTCAAGTATCTGAGGTTGGATTTGAACTCAGGTCCTCCTGAATCCAAGGCTGGTGCTCTATCCACTGTGCAACTTAGCTGCCCCTATGTATTCATTTATTTTTAACAATGGGGAGACACTGAAGGCTATCTGTGCAGAGTGATGAGATTCTAAAAAAGTAATGTCAGTTATGGATTGGATTAGGAACACTAGTTGAGAGGTTTTTATGAAATTAAAGACAAGATGAAATGAGGCTTTGAATTAAGTTTGGGGTAGTAGGGCTGAAAAGAAAAGATAGAGGTAAGAAATATTTAGCAGTTATTCAATAATACCTCTCAAATAATTGTATCTATGAGGCAGTGTCCATATGACTCCAGTGTTTAAGCCTGGAGGCTAGTGATGTCATTCACAGAATTAGGGAAATAAAGACAAGGAGTAGGTTTTGGGGAAAGATAGTTTTGGTTTAGTTGAATTTGTTGGAATTCTAAGGCCTTTAAATTTAAATGTCTCTATATCTCTATCTATCTGGGAGGGGGGGGGGGAGGGAGGGGGCAGGTAGGTGGTACAGTGGATAGAGCACCAAGTCTGAAGTCAGGATAGATCTCATCTAGCATCAGACTTTCTAGTTGTGTGACCCTGGGCAAGTCAGCTTGCTTCAGTTTCCTCATCTGTAAAAAGATCTGGAGAAGGAAAAGGCAAACCACTCCAATATTTTTGTAAAAACAAAACAAAACAAAAATACAAATGGGGGGAAGCTAGGTGGCATAGGGGATAAAATACCGGCCCTGGATTCAGGAGGACCTGAGTTCAAATCCAGCCTCAGACACTTGACATTTACTAGCTGTGTAACCCTGGGCAAGTCACTTAACCTTCATTGCCTGGCCAAAAACAAACAAAAAAAAACTAAAAACAACAACAACAACAACAAAACCCAAACCAACCAAAAAACCCCAAACAAACCAAAACAAATCAAGCCATGAAGAATCAGACACAGCTGAACAACAAAACACACTCCAATATCTTTTTCAAGAAAACCCCTAATGAAGCCATGAAGAATCAGAGACAACTGAACAAACAAACAAATATCTCTCTAGACAGATGTAGATATTTTTCTCTTGAGAATCTATATCTGTCTATCTATCATCTGTGGCTATAGATATGAATGCCTACACACATGTATATATTTTATCCAAATGAAATCAATAATAGATACTGCGGGAATGGATTAAAACCTCTCAGGAAGAGGCTATGAAAGGAAAAGACATTCCCTATTTTATGTCCCTCAGTGACTGTCCCAAAACTTTGCTTCTGTTCTTAAGACGTCAATATCTCCTCAGCCCCCCCCCCACCTCCCACCACATACAGACTTAAAACAAATGATTTAGCCTTCTGTTTCCTTGAGGAGATTAAGTTCAACAGACTTAAACTCCCTTAATCACTTTCCTCCATTCTTCAAAAGTTTTCAGTAGTTTCATTCATTCTCTCCTCTTCTCTGGTCCCAGGAGAATTATTTCTACTTAACTAATCTCTCTGTGTCTTTGATTCAATTCCCAACTATCTCTTCTAGGACTTTGCTCCTATCTCTCCATAATCTCACCCTTTCAGGCAAAAAATGCATGTGTCTTCTTTCTTTCATTGCCAAATTTACTGATTCAAAGATTTGTCTATACCTCATGCCTTTGCTTCCCTAGGGGCCACTTTCTCTTCAACCCTCATGATTAGGCTTCTTCCTATTTAAACTACTCTCACTTCTTACATGTGGGGCACCACTGGAAGCATCCTGTAGCCTACTTATACCTCCTTCATCTTTTTTTCCAGTAAAGATAATTTCATTTAGGGTCGTGATAGCAAAGTTCTTTGTTTACTCTTGATTAGAATGATTGGATGGTAAATTTATTGAAGGTAGGGTCTTGTCTTAGCTAAAGTTTTAAAGTTCCTTAACATAATGCTCTGTATAGTAGGTGCTTAACAAATGTTTGTAGTGTTATGACTTATTTATTATAATAGTCAATGTACCACCCACATTTCAACTTTGGTTGAGCCAGGTGAGCCTTGTCACAGCTTGACCCAATTTCATCTCTTTCCAGGAACGCCCCCCTCCAAATGCATTCTCCAGAGTTACCGATCAAGTCAGCTCAGAGTTAAATACACCAAAAAGCATAGAAGACTAAAAGGAGGGAGTCAAGCTTATCCTTGTTTGCCAAGTTCCATGTTCCTAGTGCCGTTATCCCTGCCAATAGTGGATACATTCAAACTGCTGGAACTGAGCAATACACTAGGCTGAGCCAGCAAAAATAAATAAATAAATGAATTAAATTTAAAAAAATAAAAGACTTGGGCTCTAGAGCACTTGGAGCAACCCCTTGAACTCTATTTAGTAGAGGGCAGATGTGGGTTACCACACTGCACAGCCCACAGTTCTGACTGCCACAATGGGCTCCTTACTACTGCCCAAACCTTCTGGTGGGCCACAAAAACCTCTTTGCAGTTATTACAGGTATCTATCTACTGGGAAGCACTGCTTGGGGAAACAACTTCATTAGGATACCTCTTCTTGGGAACTAGGTTTGTCAGAGCCAAAAAGAGCTGGAAGGGTTTATGCTTTATTATTATCATTTGTGGAGTTCATACAGTACCAAGCTTTAGTTATGATAGCACTTTCCTTTACTCCTGAAATGTAAGTGTGATGTTTAAAATCTATATTGTGTGATCACCTTAAATTAGAAGATTCAGCACCAGTCTTTGGGCATTGAACATTTATTAAAACATACAGGTATTCACAGGGAGTTCGGAAAGTTAAGAAAAGGCCTATCTATCCTGGAGTTCCAGCCTGGTCTGATTCTTCCTCAAGTCCTCTGCCACAAGCCTGCTTTAATCACAAACTCCTTAGCAAACTGATTGTGGAAGCTTTTTATAGGTCTGGAACAGAGGTGGTCCTTACACACTGCTTCAAGCTGATTGGTTGTTGTCCTCCAAATCCATTAAGACCCAGCCAGGTGTGATTACAATCTAGTTAACTTTGAAGTAGACTAATCAGCAGTCAATCACTCTCACTTGATTCAATCAGTTTTTAGATTAATCTCCAGGTGGGTCTTTGAGTATCTGCTAAATCCCATTATTTTATCACATGAGTGAGCTTTAGAGTTGAGTACTGGAACATGCATGATCTTCACAGTTTCTTAGAAATATTCTGATGTAAGTTTTATACCTGCTTTTGGACATAAGTCTCCAGAGATAGCCATATGTTATGTTGACATTCTCTGATTTTCCCAGCTGAGTACACTCCTTTGGACTGGATTCCATCACTCCCAGGAAACTCATCATTCTCTGAGATTGTATCAGGTGTGATACTCACACCTCTTCAGTACCCTCAGTTTCCTCTACTTGTCTCATTGGAGGGCTGCTGGAGGGTGGAGCAAGGAACTATTTCCAAAGCTTCCATTTAAAGAGGGTTCCAGGGGCAGCTAGGTGGTGCAGTGGATAGAGCACTGGCCCTGGAGTCAAGAGGATCTGAGTTCAAATCTGACCTCAGACACTTGACACTTACTAGCTGTGTGACCCTGGGCAAGTCACTTAACTCCAATTACCTCACACAAAAAAAAAAAAAAAAGGAAGGAGCTCTCTGAAGCCAACCATTTTTTCATTTCCCAACAATTGCACTCCTTTGTGCTGAACTCCATCATGCCACCACACCACATTAGTACCTTCCTTCTCTCTCCCCCACCTTACTTTCTCCATTGGATTGTGAGCTCCTTCAGGGCAAGAACTATGTTTCTTTCTCATATCTGTAACTCTAGTACCAGCAAAGTACCTGGCACAAAATAGGCACTTACATTTCCATCAACAGACTGGCAGTACTCCCTCATTTGAAAGCCAATGCCAAATATTCCAGATTGGAAATATCAGTCAAAAATAGGATTGGAATGATGTTTTGGGTATTAACCAGGAAGATGTTGTATTATTGGCAAGGATGGCTTCCTTGTAGAAATACCTTAACTAGGCGCCTAAAGGGACTATATCCTTCAGTTAAAAAAAAAGAAAGAAAGAAAGAAAAGAAAAAGAAAAAGAAACATCACTGTTCATACTTTGGGGCAAGTTATTTGAATTGTAATGCAATCCTCCTCCAATGAGTCATCATGACATGGAGGTGATACTGGGTTCTTAAAGGCTGTGCCAATGGAGCACAAGTGCTGGCAAGTCTTACTGAGTTGGAAGGGTTTCAAGTATGGGTCCTGTGATTGATTGTATGTACGTGGTTGGAGGACTGGTTTAGCTAAATTCGAAAAGGCACATCACCTGTTGGCTTTATTCTGATGAATTTTTCAGGTCTAAAAACTCACAAGTCTCTTGATCTGTGTCAGTGCAGAAAGAACTCACACTAATGACATCAAAAGTCCTAGAAATACTGTATGATTAATACCTTACCTCCTGACAAAAACATTTATGCAATCTGGAATACAGACTGATCATGATATTTTAAATAGTTACCTTACTTATCACCCTTACTTTCCATACTTTTCTTATCTAACCCCCAAATAAATTTTAAAAAGGGACATTAGCAGGGCAGCTAGGTGGCGCAGTGGATAGAATACCAACCCTGGAGTCAGGAGTACCCGAGTTCAAATCCAGCCTCAGACACTTAACACTTACTAGCTGTGTGACCTAGGGCAAGTTACTTAACCCCAATTGCCTCACTAAAATTAATTAATTAATTAATTTTTAAAAAGGGACATTAGAATGAAAATCAGGGTTCCTACATGTCTCAGAATTTTCTGTCACATAGTACACTAGAAAGATGAAATCAGTTTCAGTAAGTGTTTTGATTATGAAGGTTGGTTACTAGGGACTACTCAACTGGACAAACAAGGGGGAAAAAGGGTGATATTTAAAATGAGTGGTTGGAGTCTGTGTTTTTTTCCAGAAGAAGATGACGCATCTAAGATGTTGAATCAGAAGGGTGAGGATCCAAAAAGATCTTGTTGCTTGTGGTCTGGCTGCCAGTTTCATCATTCAACATGAAAATTAGACCCTGACCCTTGGACAATATTCTCCCATAGGTGAACCTTCCCTTAATCTTGCCCAGAATCTGACTTTCGTATCACTTCCTAGACATTTCCCTATTATAATGTGGCATTCATATCCACCTCCTTTCCCCTCCCCGTTTCTAGATCTCCTTTATTGTTATCTTTCCCCATTAGCATGGTAGTGCCTACCTTGAAGAGACTGTCATATTCCTTGTATTTGTATCCTGCCTCTGTCTCTGTCTCTCTGTGTCTCTGTCTTCTGTCTGACAATCTGTCTCTTGAAGGTAGGATTATGGGCTAATTAATGTCGCAACTTGGGGCACTCCCCCATGTGTTCTCCCATAGAATATCTACCTCAAGACCAAAGTACTCTCTCCATCTGAATCTCCTTAAACTGTGACACACACACATAGAACAGACATGTGGCCAGGACACAAATGTGGAAGGACACCTTATGCCTTAGACACATTGCTGCTATGTTCTCTTGATTGTTCTTATGTAGCCTGCTCCAGACTCATAGTTTCTATTAGGCTGCTTATGTAATCTCCAATGGGCACTGCTCAGTGAGATGGAGAGCCTGGTCCAGTTGCTGTTCTGATCTAATCTCTACAGGTGCAGCTCTGGTGGATACTGCTACACTCTATTTTCTACCGGATGGCACTCAGCTACAACCTCTGTTGCCTTCAGCCATTTTTTGGTTCAATTGACATTCTTGGCTATTTCTTCCTCTTAGAGGCATTATAGAGTGAACTGGCCTTAAAGCCAGGAAAACCTGGATCAAGGGCCATCTCTGACATATACTCACTCTGTAACCCAGGACAAGTTAATTGTCCTTTCAGGGTTCACTCTTTCTATAAGTTTCAGAGAAGGTGCTGACCGGCATTGGGAGTAGATAGTTCTTCAACTAAGAGTTTCCTAAGACTATGAAATCACAGGTATAAGTATGCTTATTATAGAAATATTGTGGTCTATTCACTTTTTTTTTTTCCAGAGAATGTTCATTAGTTGGAAAACATCTTGATTTTGAATTTCTCTTCCTTGTGAAAATATATATCATTTACTGCTCCTCTTTGAGGGGAGCAGGATAATAGGTTTACATTCCTAGTGCTTTAAGGTTTACAAAATGCCATCTTCACAGTTATCCTTCAAGATAGATAGTGCAAATGTCATTTCAAAGATGAGGACACAGACTCAAACAGGTTAAGTGACTTCTCTGAGTTCACAAACTTTTAGTATCTGAGTTGAGATTCAAATCCAGGTTTCATTCCACATTCAGAATGCTTTCCATCATGAACTGCCTTGTTGTTCCATTGTGAGGTAGTTCACTAGGGAAGAATCGTGGCTAACAGTATTATTTGGATATTGTCTTGCCATGTGAAAGTTTATAAGTAGTTTTCTCATAAGAGACTAGAAATAAGTCTTCCATGTCAAGAAAGGTGTGCTAAAAACAATACTCAATTCTCTATCTGGAAACTTGGGTTCTAAAGGTGGTTTATCGAGCACAGTAGAGTCAAGAATACTTGATTTCAACCCAGCTTCAGATACTAACCAGCTGTGTGACCCTAGGCAAATCACTTAAACTCTTACCTCCATTTCTTCATTTGGAAAATGGGGATAAGATACCTACCTCCCAGGGTTTTTGTGAGGATCAAAGGAGACAATAATTTTAAAGGGCTTAGCACACTGCTTGGCATATAGTAATTTTAGCTATCCTCATCATTTATCATCATCGTTGTCCATCATCATCATCAATCTAAATTCTTCCCACTTAAAGTAGCACTATGACCTTGGAGAAGTCAGTTAACCTATGGGTTTCAGATACCCTTATCAATAAATGTAGGTGTTGAACAAGATGATCTTTTTAAAAAAATTTTTTTTAGCACAAAAGAGCTTCGATAAATACTTTTGTACATAAAGGGCCTTTTATTCTTTAAACTCTTTGTGCTATAATGCTAGTGGTTGTATAGCTGGATCAAAAGGCCTGAATACTTTAGTAACTGACTAGTGTGAATAAAGATGTATACGTAGTGGTCAGATGTATGAGAATTCTCAATATTTGGAGTTATATTTGTGTAAAATACAGTCATTAGTCCTAACCCAGTGGAAACATGTGATCAGAATTTGAATAAAGCAACTATTTCATAGGATTCATACTAATGTGGAACCCATCTATAATTCCAAATTGTTTTCCAAAATGATCTGAATCATCTGCACAGCTCCAACAATAGTGTAATGTGCCTGTTTTCCCATAGTACCTCTAATATTTGGTATTTTCTTTTTCTCATCTTTGCAAATGTAATGAATCTGAGATGGAACCTCAGCAATCCTTTAATTTGCCTATCTCTAACTATTGATGATCTGGAGGATTTTATCATATGACTATAGCTAGTCTGAGTTTCTCCCCTTAAGAACTGTCTAGTCACATCCTTAGACCATTTATCAATTGGGAAAAGGCTTGTATTCTTATAAATTTAAATCAGTGCCTTATATATCTTGAAAACAAGACCTTCATCAGAGAAACTTGCTTCAAAGACTTTAAGTTTCTTCCCAACTCTAAAATCCTCTGAGTCTATGAGTTTATAAAAGGCAAAAAAAAAAAGCGGGGGGAGGGGAATTACCAATCCTCATCAATTCATTTACTCTGAGAAAGTATTGGCCTAAGAAAACACTAATTAAGCCAAACCTTGGTGCATTACAGATTGTTTTAAGCATCTCTTATGGAAGTTTCCTTTTCTGAAACTGGTTCATTTTAGTGTTAATACACACTATGTGTTGCCAAGCATGAGATTGCGTTCTGGTGTGCAGAAGTTGTGACAAGGCAATTGTCTTCCTAGGGCAATCCCTTTCCATCTAGTGTGCAATGCTTTATGTCTCATCATTGTCACAAAGACTGTGAAGACTCTTGTTTTGCTGAACTAAAAGGAATGTTCAGACCCCGAGTAGGCTTAGTTTAGTTTTTAGTCAGAGAGACTGAACTGAATAAACAAATTGAATAAGCTTCTAGAAATGTTTTACACAAGTTCTGTTTACGTGATGAAAATCACACTTAATAAACCTCTGAGTCTGCATATGTAAGGCATTGGAATGTGAGAGAGTATTGAACCAGGAAGCAGGAGGCCTACTTTCTAGTTTTGGCTTTGTCTCCAGCCAGCCTGAGTCTGGGGAAAATCATTTTCCCTTTCTGGAATTCAGTTTCCTCATTCATAAAATGAAGAGATTAGACTAGATAACAATAATGGCTATCATTTACATCATTCTTTAAAGTTTGCATAATACTTTACCTGTGTAATCTCATTTGAACCTCACTTCGTTTGGGAGTGCCTTGGGTAAAATACCTGGGGATACAAAGAAAGGCAAAAAGTGAAAGGTCCCTGCCCTCAAGGAGATTGCAATCAAATGGATGAAAGACAATGGGAATATTCACATAAATTAGGGTTGGTCTCAGAGAGAAGGAACTAAGATTGAAGAAGACTGGGAAAAGTTTCTTGCATAAGGTAATACTTCATCTGAGATTTAAAAGAAACCAAGAAGTGGATATGAGGAGGAAGAACATTCTAGGCTTGGGGGACAGCCAATGAAAATGCTCAGATTTGGAAGAAGATGGAGCAAAGAACGGCAATGAGACTAGAATCAGTGGATTGCAAAATAATAAAGGGGGAAGAAGACTGGAAGGTTTGAAAGGTGGGGGGGGGGGTGAGGGAAAATTGTAAAGGGCTTTAAAAGCCAAATAGAATAGTTTTTATTTGATCTTGGAGGTCATGGGAGTTTATTCAATGGTAAGTGGTGGTGGTGGTGGTGGTGGGTGGTAATATAGTCAGACTTGAATTTTAGAAAAAAACAACAACGAACAATTTGACAACTGAGTGGAGAATGAAACTGGAGGAAGAGGAGGCTCAAGAAAGAGTAACAAACCAGTCGGTTATTGAAATAGTTCAGATATGAGGTGATAAGGCACTGTACTATAGTCTTGGTGATGTTAGAGAGAAGGGTTATGTGAGATATTACAAATATAAAAGCAACAGGAGTAGGTAATTGATTGAATGTGCAGGAGAGAGACCAAGAGAGACAGAAAAAAAGGGTCCAGGACAGAGACTTTAGGCACTCCAATCAGATAGAACTTTGCCATTAAAACAACTAAAAAACAGACCCTAAACACAATCTAACTGATAGTTAATTAATTGATCTGTCAGTCAGATAGTATTTATTAGCTATCTACTATGTGCTAGGTACTATGCTAAGCACTGTAGATACAAAGAAAGACCAAAAAAAAAATAGCTCTTACTCTCAAGAAGTTCACAATGTAGTGGTCAGTGTACTCTTGGTCATATTCCTGGCCAGTAGCCTATATATTGGGCAAGGAAAGTAAAAAGACTAGAGGGGGAAAGAAAAGAAATTCCAAGATATTTACCAAAATGAGGAAGAGGGAGTGAGAAATGATGACTTTATAAGAGAAAGAGGTATTTCTATAACACCTCTCATCAAACTAGGACAGGAAATGTTGCCTTCTTTTATGTGACTTAGGCACTGGTAATAAGAAATGGAATCTGGGACAGATTGATAACATCTGTTCCTCTATTTCTGAACAGCACATCATACTTGCTTATGACTGAAATGATTATATTGAACAGAAATCAATCTGTCAATATGCTCTTATTATTATTTTTTTCACCAGCAAGAAGCTCAGCTCCTGTCACAAAGTCAGAGACAACAATGGCTGCTTCTTGGAATTAAGCCCCTACAAGAAACATAGATTTGAGAAGTGGCACCTTCTTAGGAGATAATCACCAGTAGTTAGCTTTGTCTGACCTTGGGATGTCAGGGAAAGAAATATCACTTTGATGAGTAAGACTCTTTTAAATATCCTTTTGCTCAGGTCCAGCAGTCTACTCTGGAGGTAAGGTCAAGCAGTGAAATCCCTTCACCTTCGTACTGTTTAGAAGAATATGAACTTTTTTTTTTTTAATGAGAGAGAAACCACAGCTGACAGGTCAGCAGCTTACCTTCTCAGAGTACCCTTCAAAGAACACTGGTGATTGACAGTTAGGCTACCTAGACAACTGTATCATTCAATAATTATCTAGTCTCCTGAGGGTTTGGAGAGCAGAGGAAATACATGAGTAACCTGACTCAGATTTGGAGTTTCATTAAGGCAAAATGGTGCCTAAATCCTATATTCTTTTTTCTACTCTCCTCCTCACTTCTGGAAGAGTGGGGGAAGATCAGGTTCTGAGCAGCTTATCAGGTCCTCTTTTCTCTGTCCTTTAGAGGAAGACTAACTTCTCTTCCACCACTGTTCCTCAGTGAGCAAAAATAATATCTTCCAGTTCAGTTTGGTACTACCTTACTTACGAGTCACTGTCTAGGAGAAAACCTTATTTCAGATCCTAAGACCCCAAGTCCCTTGTGTTGGACTAGATGACCTCCAAACCTCTTTCCAACTCAGGAATTCTTAAAATAGTAATTAATTCTCCTCCCTACACAACTGAATTTCACTTTGTTATTTTATGTGTTATTTTCACTTCATGAGTTACATAGCATTCCTGAGATATATTTTATGTTGTTCAGCCTCAGCATTGGTAACCATGGGCACCCAGATTCCTAGTTATAGCACTGTCTAGAGTTTAATAACTTAATTTCAAAGTGCTCATCTATTATTAGAAACATTAATGAGAAATAGGCTGTTGCCCCAGCAATTTACCCAAAAAGTTGGCCATTAGATCTACCTAACAAGAGGAATAAAGGGTTTGAAGGTCTGCTTCCATTGAGTATGAAGGGCAAAGGAAATATTGTAACACCAGAAAATAGGCCCTCAGGAAAGAAATCATCTAATTAAGGCTCAAAGGGTACTTGGTCATAACCTGATGAGGGGTACCAGAAAGTTGTCCTGACAGTCAAAAAGAGAATTTTGCTATCTTCCAGTAGGGGCTCTCCAAGAAACTTACAATGATGTTCTGGAGAAAAGACAGTGGAGGAATAATCATTATCTTTAATTATTTGAATAATTGTTATATTCTGATAGAGGATTCGACGTAGTTCTGAATTTCAAGAGCAAGAGTGAAGAAAAAAATTCAGATTCTTTGGTGATGGTCTATGTTGGAGATTTGCACAATGAACAGGGAGTGAGTTAAGGGAATGAGGATCACTAAGCTATGACTAAGTTCTGAATTGTAGTAAATGACCATGCCATGATCAAAACAGGTCAGGAAGCCCATTGTAGTAAAAGATGTGTGGAAATGTGAAATAGGACTGGTTTTATGATTTGTGGCCCCAGTGAGGACAACTAATTCACTGGGTAGAAAATGAGATGTGTAAGAGATATAAAGTAGGAAGTCTTCTTACACTTTATTTCTCCCATAGCTCTGTGATTCAGTGACATAGGCTTCCCTACTGTTCCTCAAATAAGGTACTCCATCTTCAGACATTTTTACTGGCTCTTCTTCATGTCTGGTATAAGTTTCCTCCTCTTCTACACCTCCTGTTTTCTCTGGGCTTCTTTCAGGTCCTAGCTAAAATTTAATTTTCTATCAGAAGCCTTTCTTGATTCCCCTATCAAATATCTCCAGTCCATCCAGTATATGTCTTATTTGCATATATCTAGTTTTCCTATTATCTCCCCTCTTCAACAGTGAGCTTCTTGACAGCAGAGGCAGTTTTTGTTTTTGTTGCTGCCTGGCACATCGTAGACACTTGATAAATTCTTATTGACTAAAATATGAGAAAGCTAGATTCAAGTTCAAGGGTTCTGAGGAAGAGCAGGGCCATGTGACTCTGAGTGAACATAAGGACAACACTCCAAGACTGCTGTGAAGTGGAGCTAGTTCCTAAAACAGTACCTTCAGAAACTGAGCTTGGAGAAGGGTGCTTAATAATTAAAAAAAAAACAAACAAAAACTATATTAGCTGAATAGATTGTAAGTTCCCTGAGGGCAAGGACTATTTTATTTTAGCTTTAATATCCCCACCCCTGGCACAGTTCCTGGTACATACTAGGTGCCTAATAAAGCTTTGCCAATTGAAGTTTGTCACATTGAGGAAGTTGGTATGAATAAAAAGTGTCTATCCAAAATGATTTGAAAAAAAGAGACAATGACATCTCACTGGTCCAAAACTGCACTCTTAAGCAAGGAGAAGGTCATTTAACTTCTTTTCCAATTGGTCAGAAGAAGGTTCAGCTTTGATGGGAAAGTGCAGTGAAGTGGACGGGTCTAATTTAAGTGAGAATCAGGTTTCTAAAGTGCATGTGGAGACAGTTGGGGAGTGGAGATGAGATAGATGCAACTGCCCAAAAAAGCAGAAACAACAGTTTTGAGCAGAAAAGATCATAAGAATAAAGACCTCAGAAAAAAGTATCCCAGATTTAACGTTTAAGGAATAAACGATGATCAAGACATTTGTTCAGACATGAGGGGAAAAAATGCTTAAACCACATAGATATTTACAGCACTCTACATATGGAATCTCTTTGAGAGGGAGAAAGATAGCCCAACATCTCTGAAGCAATTAAATATTGATGATGTGGACAATAGCCTTTCCTTTGAAATCTGTGGTGGAAATGCCTAGAAGCACAGAGCTTGTGACAGACTCTAGTTAGTTACTGACCAAACAAGCCTGAGAGCATTGAAAACAGCAATTCTTGCCAATCTAGGCCTTTCCTTGTTTATTCTAAATGCTCACCCTTTGTCACACTCTTATATTGTGGTATTGAAATTCAAAGGATTTGGCTACTTCAAGTAATGAGATGCAAAATATGTGGATATAAATGTATGAATTTAAATATAAATCAAGTCTATATCCATGCCTGTGAAATTGGACTGATACATGGTGGGTCAGACCATTTTTGTCATCTTTAAAGTTCATGCCGATTGCTCAGTGTGGTTGATCTGGCCATGATGGTTAGTGTTGAATTTGAAGAACACTGAACTGATTAGACTAGCCATCTTGCTGTCTGGTTCTGTTGCTCAACGTAAGTATGGCCTAAACCTAAAGTTACATTAAACTAAAAATAAACAAGCTTAGAAAGAAAAACACTTCTCTCCACCATTTAATAAGAAGGGTCAAGTGGAGGAAGTTAGGTAGCTCAGTGGATAGAATACAAGGCCAGGAGAACCTGAATTCAGATCGTGCCTCACATATTTACTAGCTGTGTGACCCTGGGTAAATCAATTAACCGCTGTTTACCTTAATCCAACAGAGAAGGAAATAGCAAGCCATTCCAATATCTTTGTCAAGAAAACCTCATAGGGGGTCATGAAGAGTCGAGATGACTGAATAACAGCAACAACTGAGTTGAAAGTGCTTTCTTCTTCTTCTTTTTTTTTTTTTTAAAGTGAAATTAACATAAGGGACACTGTGGTCCACAAGGTCACAAAGAGTCAGACATCACCGAACAATAGTAAGTACATTGATATTTATTACCATTAAAAGTCTAGTACCTGTATTCATTCTGAGTTAGGAGTAGGGATAATGAGTGGGTCTGTGATTTCACTAGAATAAGAAACTTGGAGGTGAGGAAATTTCCTCTCCTCATGCCGATGGATACCTTCTCTGCAATTTATAGTCTTACCTAGAGCACTGAGAGGTTAGAGTCTTGCCCCAGAACTCACAGCCATTTTATGTCAAAGGTCTGACTTGAACATGGATCTGCCCTTTTCACCATGTTATGTTGTCTTTCATTCTGCATTAAGGATATTCAATTTGCAAACATCCTGTTGCACTGTGCTTCCCTTTCTTTTGGGGGATGCTTCCCATGTCCTCCTATGATTCCTCTGTAGAGTATATGTCACAATGTTAGTGAGCCTCTGCTCTGTCTCAAGTGATGGAGAGGTTACCTGCTAATGTGGGTGCTAAGCTCTATTTATAAATGTTTTGTTATAATTGGGTTATATAGGGTCATTTCCCCAGTGTGCCTCTACTGGATTTTGAACAACTTTTATTGCTATGAGAAAAGGGAATCATAACGTAGGGTCCTGGAACTTTAAAAAAGTGTTTGATAATGGTATTTAGATATAATTGGTTTCCTTTGCAATTCTATTTTACTAATTTAAAAACATTATTCTGAGAAGGGATCCAGAGACAACACCATAACAAGAGAAACCTGGAGACCCTAGACATTTTTTATCTTCTCTGCCATCTTCCCAGAATGCATCTTAAACAAAGGGGTTCATGCAACAAATAATATTAAGAACCCCTGAACTAGAGAGATGAGGATGCAGGTGGTTCTGGGGACCAAAATACAAAAGTCCCTGCCCTTGAGGATATTAGAGGCTACAGGGGAACCCAACTTATCCATTTACTCACTCAATCGCCAAGTCTTTTTTCCGCGCCTATTATTTGCCAGGCACTATGCTTGTTCCTAGGGATGCAAAGATATAAGCTTCTATAGGAGGAAGATATGTGGTACATTTGCAAATTTATACTCAATACATACAAAAGAAATCCACAGTTATTTTTGAGGAAGAAGGGAGACACTAACAACTAAGGAACTTAAGATATGATCCACAATGTGGATCCACAGTGTGGATCATAGCTGTATTATAAGAATAACTGAAAGCAGTTATACAAAATGATTGTCCTTGGATGCTTATGAAGAACTTATAGTTAGATGATTAAGAAATGTGAACTGATGCTATGAGGAACCAGTACCAGTAGCCAAAGGCCACCATTGCCTAAAAGAGCCTTTTGAAATTGATAGCTACTACTAGGAGTTAGGCTACAATTATGTGTAGAAGATAGTGCCAAGCTAGGGAGTTTTTATTATTCAGAGTTTTCAGCCCTGATCTTTCATGCCAGGATGATCAACTCTTGTGGGAGAAGATGTTCAAACCCTATCATTCAGAGAAAAGTGGTGATTGAGTTCTTCTATTATATTACTCACTGGGTTGAGGGAATAACAATTCCCCTTGAGAAAACCTACTAGGATTTTAAGACAGGAAGCTCTGGATGGAAGTTCAAGCCAATCACAGAGACTTTAAAGGTAATTTGGCCTTCAGATTTCCCATTGGGAGCATGTGGTAAAGGGAAAGAGGGTTATTACACTAACAATTGTTAGTGCAAAGAAAGAAAAAAAATAGTTGTCTCTAAGTCAGGATCAATAATTACCTCACTGGCTGGTGGTCTGAAGTTGTTTACAAATTACATCAAAACCTCAGGAAAAACACTTAGGTTATAAGAAAGCAATTAATATAAATCATGTATACCAAATCTGGTCATATATAGCATGAGAATATGCTGAGTGGTATAATATTTTGTAGAAATTACATGCTTGAGAAAGGTTGATAAGGAGCATGATTTCATTTACAAAGATTGACTATGAAAACGTTCATGTTTATGTCACTTTTGAATAATTTTTTTTTTTAGTGAGGCAATTGGGGTTAAGTGACTTTCCCAGGGTCACACAGCTAGTAAGTGTTAAGTGTCTGAGGCCAGATTTGAACTCAGGTACTCCTGACTCCAGGGCTGGTGCTCTATCTACTTGAATAATTTTTTAAGCCTTATTGCAACATGCCATTTATCCTGAAAACTTAAAATGGGTACTCTGGAATCCCAGACAACAGGGTAATTATGGTATTTGAGATTAGTACCAATCACAAAAAGATGAAAGAATGAGGATCATGAAAAATCATAATCAATCAACACCCGTTTTTCAAGAATCTAGTGTTGTTAGGCACTAGATGACTCAGTGGATGTAGCACTGGGACTACAGTCAGGAAGATCTGAGTTCAAATCTTGCCTCAGACACTTATTAGCTCTGTGACCCTGGGTAAGTCATTTACCTTCTGTTTGCTTTAATCCATTGGAGAAGAAAATGGAAAACAACTGTAGTACCTTTGCCAGAAAAACCCCATGGAAGTATGGTATGGTCCACAGGGTTATGAAGAGTTGGACATGACCAAACAACAACAAAATAGTATTGCTAGGTGCTCAGGTTGAAAAATACAATAATGAAGGCTAAATGGCAAGGCACTAAATAGTGGTAGCCAAGTTAATTTAGAATTATGTAGAGAATGCTGATTATTGTTTTACTTATATCAAGCAATGAAAAATAAGGAAGAATTACTCAATAGTAGTAAATTTCAGAGAATTTTAAAGCTAGAAAGAACCTTAGAAATCATCAATTACAAAGTGATGCTTTCGTTTTAAAGATAACAAATCAAATCCCAGAAAGGTGAAAGGTCATTCATCTGGGTTGTGGAAGAGCTAGAATTATAATCTCAGTCTCATGATGTCAGGACATAATTTTTTTTTTTTTTTGCAAGGCAATGAGGCTTAAGTGATTTGCCCAGGGTCACACAGCCAGTAAGTGTGAAGTGTCTGAGGCTGGATTTGAACTCAGGTCCTCCTGAATCCAGGGCAGGTGTTTTATCCACTGCACCGCCTAGCTGCTCCCAGGACACCATTTTTGCAATTTTGCTAGTGTACTCCTGGCCGTACACTAGAGTGGGTAAAAAGTAAGATTAGAAATCTCTCTGGAATTTTAAATAATAGTTAGTTTTATCTATCCTATCAATTGAGAATGATTTAAGTTTAGGTCTGTCCTGAAATCTATGGCATTGCCTCAAGGACCTCTCAAGGTCCTAACATTTTATCTTCATAACATCCCTCAGAGATAGTTAGAGAACAGATGGAGAAAGTGAGACAAAGGCATGTAAATTATCTGCTTCAGGCAAATAATGAAAACCCTTGTCTCACCTCAACAGGCTTTCAGACTATGTTGAGTCACTATCTTTTAAACTAGAATTATGTTGTTGCTTTATTGGTGTTTATTTCTGTACTGTTAATTTTATGACTCAAATGAGTCTAATGTATGCTTACTGTAACAACACACAGGTTTTATTGATTATTTTATCATAATATATTATTAGGGAAGAAATCTGCTATTATGGCAGAGAAAAAACAAAAGGGAACATAATATTTTATTGAGAGTATTCCCATGCCCAGAGACCTTTCCCCATTTCAGAATCATGAATTTTAGAAGCTGTTTTCCCAGGCAACTCTAATGGCAATCAAGAATGAAAGTGCGTTATTCAATACTATTAAGAATATTTCGTAGATAATTTGTGAAAGTATTCTTGAGAACAAAATGGTCACTCAAAGGCTTACTCCTGACAATGTATCTCATGTGAATGTAGTAAAGCACTGGAGGGAGCTACTCACCCCCAACTCACGCATGGGTTCCCAAGTGGTATAAGTCACTTAGAGTCAGAAATGACCATTCTGTACATACACAGCAAATATTTAACCAGGGAAAGGATATAGCAGACTTTGACCATAAACTCAGAGCTTCCCTATAAACTTCTGGGGATGACAATGCTATGAAGACTCAGCATTTTGGCACATCAGAGAAGACAATCACCCAGGCAAGGTTATATGAGACGAAGTGACCCCAAACTTGAAATACCTGGTGGGTATGCAGTTCCTCCAAGTTGTATCTTATGATACTCCACTGATGTGATGATTACTTTTACTAGTCAGCCAGAAAACAAAATTAATTCAAAGGTAAAAAACATTTAATGGGATGCCATGGATGCAAAAGTAGCAATAAAACATTTGGTCCTCAGTCATCCAAAAAAATAAAAGTCTAGAAAAAATTCTCCTCTTTTATATGAGGGAGAAGGGGCTCTACTATTGTTCTTTTATCTTAAAGCATTTTTTGCTACATTTCTTTTATAAAACAAAGCCCTAACTTAGTGATAAGACTACAGGGAAAACCTCTTAGGTTTTTTTTGCAGTGGAAAGAAGATTGGGAAAGTACATGAATTTTCAGACCTTTGGCTGAAATGAATGATTCCTCCTCAGAATGAGGGATTTTTGTTTGTTTGTTTTTTTGCCCCAAGAGCCAAATTGTTTGGTATATAGAACAGTCTCCGCTACTACTAGTACTAACTACTACTAAATAGCTTTTAGTTTTAAGTGTATCTTTTTAAGTTCTCCTTGTTATTTTCTAAAGGTAGGTTCTCCACCTGCAGCTTCACTCTGATTTAGGGTTAGATTTTTTTTTTTGGCAGCTCCTTGTTTAATTCCTGATTACACCCAATTAACATTTGTTTTCAGGAAGTTAATGAGCCTTTATTAAATACTTACTTTGTGACAGGCACTACACTAAGCACTGGAGATGGAAAGAATGGCAAAAAAAAACTTCAAAAATTAAAAATAGAAACACATCCTCTGTCCTCAAGATGCTCACATACAAATGACAGGCAGCATGCAAAAAATGTAGGTGCAAAATTAATTTAGTGTAAAGGTAAAATCAGAGGTAAGGTCTTGGAACAGTGGGTGAGTGGAGCTAGACAGATTTCTGCAGAAAGTGGAATTTAATCTGAGTGTTGGAAGAAGCCAGTAAAGTCTCAGAATATTGCATAGTATTCTAAATCACATATAAATCACTTAAAAGAGTTAAACCTAAGTATCTATGGATTAAAAACCAAATGGATGAAGGAGTTATTGTACTGACTATGATATTCTATTGTAGGCATCATAGCAATTCATTGAAGTGGACGTGTGTGTGTGTATAAACACACACATATACATACATACACACATACACACATACACACATACATACATAAACACACAATGCACACTCTGCAATTTCCAAAATGGAATCTTGCTTGCTCATCTATTCAAATATATATATATATATATATATATATATATAAATAAATAAAACCAGATAGATACTGCATATGGTCAAAGAACTTAGCCTATAATTGAATAGATGAGCAAGCTAGATTCCATTTTGGAAATTGCAGTGTTTTTATTATCCCAAGCTTCTCCTTGAGAAAAAAAGACAAAACTATGTTATGAATACCCACTATTTCTGATGATATTATATATCACAGAATTCTATTATATGAAAATTAAGGATCAACTAAATGGAGAGAAGCATTGTGGGTATAAGTGAACTGCAGCATATTACAAATGATGAAATGTATGCATGAAACACATAAACAATATGATCTGGAAAACAGATGAACAACACATGCCACGTTTGTTTCCTTGTAATATAGAGATTGGTGGAATAACCCCTAGTATATTGAATGCACTGTCTCCCCAAATTACCCCCTCTCTCTGACCTTTATGGGAGAATGTGGATTGTGGCATGGGATTATGAAGTGGGGATGGATTCTGATTTGCATCATTAGAGGGAGTACCTACATGGATACGACCACAGATTCCTTGATGTATTTTGTCTCAGAGGATTGGATTTATTAAGTGGTAAGAAATGAAATAAATGAGTAGTAAAGAATCCATGAAAACATCTGGAATGTCTGACTCCACACATGTGCTAACTCTAAATCAGCCAAGGGTTTGGGGACAAGGAAGTGGCTATGACACTGAAGTTATAAAATGACATTGTCTGAAGTTGGTCCTTTTTATGAAGCTAATGGTGAGTATTAAATGTAGCTTTCTATCCTTGGTGCTATTGCCCTGAATAGGCACTAAATCTTGTCTTTAGACACATTCTTCCCAAAATCAGATCAGGTTTTATATTCAGGTTCTGGTGTTTGATAGCTCCAGGGCTCATCCCTTTGGATTTTTCTATTGGGTTACTTTTTGTTCCTTAGATCCCCCAAAACAGTGAAATTTAATCAGGACACCTGGGCAGAACCTTAAAGGGGCTGTGGTGAGTGATGTGTGATCAGTCAAACTGAGGCTAGGAAGATGGGTTGCCTCCCATCCTCACCATGGTAATAATTCATGGGACTTTCTTCCAGCCCATCACATTTACCATTAATCTCCAATATTCCTTACATTATTCCCCTTACTTCTGATATCCAAGCCCCTAATATCACCCAGTATTGACCCCTAAGTATACTCATAGCAGTAGCTGTCCAGGTGTAATTGGGAAATTCTTTCCGTATCCCCCTCATACATATATGTATGTATATATGTATGCATGCACACATGTATGTATGTATGTGTACACAAACATATAGCATACCTACAAACCGACCTCCCAATCACCCCATGACTGTGGGATGTGCCCTGTGAAAGACTGGCTTTGAGTCAGAGGTGGTCATCTGGACATCATTTCCTCCCTCCTTCCTTTTTAACTTGGAATGGGATAGGGGGGCAGCTAGGTGGCGCAGTGGATAAAGCACTGGCCCTGGATTCAGGAGTACCTGAGTTCAAATCCAGCCTCAGACACTTGACACTTACTAGCTGTGTGACCCTGGGCAAGTCACTTAACCCCCTTTGCCCCACAAAAAACAAACAAACAAAAAACTTGGAATGGGATAGATGAGTAGGCAAGGGTGAGTTGCAGTCTGCATTTATCTTTCTCCTTTCATTTGGACTTCCCTATTATAATTGTCAAAGGCACCACCACCCTACTCACCCCATACCTTTCAACTTCAATATCACCTTAGACTCTTCATTTTCCTTCACGACATAGGTAGTCACCAAATTTTGTCAGTTCTCCATAGAAATAATATTTTGTATCAGACCCATTCATTGTATTCACACAGCTACAACCCTAGTTGAGACCTTCTTTATTTCTTATCCAGATTGTGCTATTTTAATTTTTGTGTTTCAATTCTCTGGAATAGTAGGTAGTTAATAAATCCTTCTTGCATTGAACTGAATAAGCTATCTGAAGTACACAAATACACAGATAAACACACCCCTTTCCCCAAACTGTAAAGACTTCAAAGCTGTAAAATGTTTCTCTCATAAAGGGCAGGGGTGTTGTTTTTAAATTGTTGGGAGCATTATAACCTATGCAAATGCCATTGATAAGACAGAATTCTCTACCTTTAGTCAGAAAATCAGAGCTCAAATTTTGGGTTGCACAATTTGTTAGCTAGCTGTGTAATATTCATTATAAAATGGAGCTAATCATCCTAGTAACTACTTATCTTATAGGTTGGCTATAAGAATTAAATTCGATAATAAACCTAAAGCATTTTGTCAATAAAGATTTTGTGAAATGACTATGAATCAGAAATCAATTTCTCAATGACTACATACTACCAGACTTTGCAGACTGTTACCAATTCCATTCAGTCCTCCAAATGTAGGCTAAATAAGTCAAAGATATAAATTTCAGTTTCACTCAATCTTAAAATGCATTAGTGCAGCTAAAACTATCAAATTAAGTCAATATATAAACATAAAAAATCATTAGGTCAAAAGGGTAGAATGGACATAGTAGATACCAGGTTCAATCATTAAGTCAATCGTATCTTAGACAGCTAATGTCAAATCATATTATGGTACAGAATAATTTTTAAAATTAGAAATGAAATCCCTGGAATCAAACATGATTTTGTAGCACAAACAATATGTGGCAAGCACAAAACATGCAATTTTAGGCTTCCCTAACATGTACAGAAGAGGAACCCAAATATTTCTACCAGTGGAAAGGACCAGCCCTTGATAGTACCCCAGATACTGTGATACAGGCACAGAACTCATGGAGAATGTCCTGGATGTCTGTAAATAATAGTTACCAGAATCTTTATTAAATGATACAAATGGGTGGAATGAATGATAAATGAAGAGTGATTACTGAGTGTTGTTGGTACACTGAAAGCCTGGAAATTTCAATGGAGAAAAAGAAGTAATCTAACTTCCTCATCACAACTAGTGAGTCCTTGGGAATGAGTGAAAGTTCAACCAGTGCTGGAAAATGTAGGTAGGGAAGCTGTATCATCAGGAGGGAACTAGGACTCAATGGGTAGATGATTGAGGCAGTGAGAAAATGAAAGGTTTAGGATGAAATCTAGGTTATTACCTATGGGTTCTATGCCAGAGAGTATAATTGGAAAAGTCAGGGGTGAGTTGAGGACGATGGGAAGAAGGGAACAATCAAGGAGGAATGGAAAATGGAGCTTGAACAATGGCAAAAGGGGGTTCAGAATCACTGGAATGTGGTAGGTATAATAGAGTATTAATCATTGAGAAATGAATTCAGGTAGATTATCATTGTCCACAATGGTTCAGCTATATGTCACAGTGTGATGGAATGGTTCAAGCAAGGCAAGCTTGGTGGAACATTAGATCACAGCTACTAAGGATATTTTGTTTTCCCAAATCAAGAGGGTGGATTTCTACCTGTTCTTTTGTAAACATGCAAAATTGACATGTTTGCCCCAGAACCTTTTTGGTTCTAAAAGGAAACAGAAAAATGCAAAGAGAAGCAAATTTTATTACATTTCTGTGGATTCATAATTGATTGTTCAAATTAATTTCTTGATCTTCGGCCAAAATATCTTCTTATATAGGTTGGATATATGTGAACTCCTCAAGAGCAGAGACTATCTTTTACTTTTCTTTGTATTCACAGCATGGTAAATTGGGACAACTTTTGTTTTAGTTCTTACCTAGCCCTTACTCATTGAATGTATGTGGCTTCAAACAAACTGAGACCTGGGAAAGAATTAAATTTAGAAAGGTCAAGGTGACCCATTGCGTCCTGGGTAATCACCAGTTGTCCTGAACTTTGTCTTGCTGCTGGACTCTGATGACTCTGGAGAAGACAGTGAGGCTGATGACTTTGTGCAGCTCTGCCTCACTTAAATCTAATTCACACACGTCAAGCCATAATACTCATAATGTCATTGGTGAGCTTTGAGAATGAAGGAAGAACAACATTCCCAGCATTTAGCACAGTGCCTGGATCAACTCACATAAATTTTTCCTTCAGATTATTGTTTAAGAATGCTTATATGGTCAACCCTACTTGTTCACAGTTTAGAAAAAGTTTAAAATACTCTTTTATCATACCATGCTCAATCTCCCTCCTACACACATAAACCATACCAGATTAGTACCTAATACAATGCTTTTCACCTGGTAGGCATTTAATATGTTTTTTGAATAATTTATAATTCCCATGGTGAAGCTGAAGGCATCAATGGATTGCTTTTGCTTGGTGAACCTATATTTTTGGAACCTCTTGAGATAAAAGACCTTCCGTGTTGACTTTTGACTTTCTTCTATATTGCCAGAATTTACTCACCAACTAGAGTAAAGTTTAGCTGTCATTCAACCATGACAGGTATATAACTTTGAGTATATCTCTCCCCCCCACACACACATACACCCTGAACAAATTCTGGCTACTTCAGAGATCAGAGAAAAAATATTCTGTGGTTAAATCAACATGATAATGTATTGGTCTGGAGATTCCTTTTATGAGATTAGTCCTAAAATGTTACATATTTTTACATCTGGAAACTTTCTTTGGGTGTGCATCATAACAGCAATGTGGATAGAGCCCATAATTGGGAGTTAGGAGATCCTGATTCAAATTCCACCAGTGCTTTTTACTATCCATATGATCTTATTATTCATATAATCTCACTATACCTCAGTTACCCCATCTATAAAAGAAGGGGAGTTGGACCAGATGAGTTATAAGCTCTCTGCCAAACCTAAATCTTATGAAGAGCAAGGGACCCTATTCTTTGTTCTGGAAGTTATCTAATAGTGTTTGGCCAAAAATAAAACAAAAACAATGAAGTTACAATTGGGCTATTTGTTAGTTTGAAAAGTATACATGCACTTAAGGTTGAGAGATTCCTGGGAGGCCATCAATCAATCACCAAATATAATTAGGCACCTATTATGTCTCATTAAGTACCTACTATGTGACAGGCAGTGTTTTAGGCACCGGAGATACAAGTACAAAGAATGAAACAATTCACAGGCACCTTACATTTTAGTCAGAAAATAACAAGCACATATAAACATATGTACATGTCTACATTCACACACATACATAGCATGAATTAAAAGTTTACTTATAAGCATGCATAATAAATACAAAATAGCTTGGTGAAAGAGCACTAGAAGACTAGCAAGTGATTAGAAAAGACTACTTAAATCCCTTCATTTTATAGATCAGAAATAGCGTCCCAAAGGGTTGTTATTACTTATGAGTATACACTTAGTAAGCCACAGAGCCTGGATTAGAAAACTCACGTCTTCTCATTGATTCTGACACCAGTCACTGCTTTTCCCATTCCATTTCATTTCCTTTACTTCTGATGGGAAAAAGCAACACTGTTTAGGCTACAGTCTGTTCCTGTTTCTTTCAGTTAATCACACTTGAGGAGAATCTTTCCACTGGGTTTGGCCTCCATGACTAGGCACTGCTGTTCCCCTGATGTAGGTACTAGAATTGCAGGGTAAGTGCCTGGGAGGAAACACTCAGCCTCTATAAGGATGCCCTTGAATTTCCAAACCTAAAAAATGACCTATTAAGTGATGCCAAACATCACAGAATACATGAAAGACAGCCTTGCTGTTACACAACCTACATTATTCACACCTATCACTTCTCTAGCCCTTGAAATTCCGAAAGGGTTAGGAAACACCTTGGGCTTAGCTTCCTAAAATTGTTTGATGTTAGACCTTGAGTGGGGCATGTAAAGGTTGGGACATCCCAGGGGTGGAGTTTTAAAATGACTTATTTCACTCTATAATTAAATTCACTTTGGAGCAAGTTGACCAGCCAAGGGGACCTAAAGTTATCTGGTTGAATGATTGAATCTTGGGACTGTGTTTTGTGTAATTTTAACATGTGACTCAATTGTGTATGCTGGCCATCTCAACTCTGCTCCAGTTTCCCATTTACAAAATAAGGATAGGAAGGTCTACTCTGTCTGCACAATAGTGTTTTAAGCAGTATTATTCACAGTAATGACAATTTGGGAAGAAATGTGGCTCAGTGGAGAGAGAGCCATTCTCAAAACAAGGAAGATCTGAATTCAAGTTTGTCTCTGACACATATTGGGCAAATCACTTAACTTCTCGGTGCTCTAGACAATTCTCTGACCATCTCTGCCCTCAGAAAGTAAGTCTAGAAATAAATTAATAAATGAGTAAATAAATAAAAACACCATTTATTTATTGTTTCCTATATGCCAGGCACTGTGCTAAGTATTAGGAAAACAAATACAAAAAGCAAAATTGTTTCTGCCCTCAAGGAGATTTTAAAAAAGAAAGACAACACAGATGAGGGGGTGATGTCCAGGAACTGTTATTTTGGACTGGGAAGTCAGGGATAGTGATTCAAGTCATAATGCAATTAGTAAGACTATAATATATAAGCACAGGTACTTTAAATGCATTGGAGTTTTCCTTGATAAAATGGTATTTGAGGTCAAATAGGGAAGATCAAGGGGCAGCTAGGTGGCCCAGTGGATAGAGCACTGGCCCTGGATTCAGGAGGACCTGAGTTCAAATCCAGCCTCAGACACTTAACACTTACTAGCTATGTGACCCTGGACAAGTCACTTAACCCCAATTGCCTCACCAAAAAAAAAAAAAAAGAGGGAAGATCATTATTCACTGGGGGATCAGACAAACTTTCTAAAGGAGATGATTTCTTTTAGTTTTGTTTTTGTTTTTTTTTTTTTGAAAACATGTAGGAATTCAACAGTTGGAGAGACAGAAGGTACCTTGGGGCTAAGGAACATCTTCAAAGCCTCTGAAGAGTGACAATGAAATTTATGACCAATGTATGACACACTGTAAAAATAAAAATGGAGTGATGCCTCAGTTTCCTCATCTGTAAATTGAATCAAGGCAAGATTGGACTACAAGATCTGTAAGTTTGTCATATACATACTTTGAAAGCGGAGCACAGTTATAGTTTTGCTTGTGTGTTTACTTTTTAATTTAGTTTTTTAAAAGAATTTTGATATGTCACACCTTGATTTTTATATTAAAAGATCTATGAGACCAAAATAAGAATATGTGTATTGAATTCCCAGACAACATGAATCCTTTGTTTTTGAGTGACCTTTTCCTCCTCTGAAGTCTCCTTGCACTTTTTTTGGACTTCTTATGATAGTCTATTTTTTCATTCTAGTTATCTTTGTACATGTCTTATTTTCCTGTTGACTAAATGTTCTTTGAAGGCAGGGACTGAGCCCTATTTATCTCTGAATCCCAACTATGGTTTGAAAAAGCACCCTTCTCTAGGAGGCAGTTGATAAATGTAGAATGAATTTGAATTTGGATCAAATGGATATCAGTGAAGTGAGAGAAAATAATTATAATGTAGAATGAGAGAAGATCAAAAAGATTGCATGTAAATCCAAATATAATGACTATTTCAAATAATTTTCCAACTTGAGATATAACTGTGCTCCCTGGAAAGTCAGCTTCTCAGTCATTTTCTAATTAAGATGTGTAATACTTTTCTCCCTGTAAGGAGTTATAATTGTAGATCTTAACCTTTAGTCAAAGACATTATTTACTTCTATGTCTTATTCTTGGGCCTTATGAGAAGAGAACCCAAGTATTGTAAACTCTCCTGATTTGAAGATTCAAGATTCTCAATTTTTTATACACCTGTAATTTTCTCTACTATCTACAAATGCTAGTAGATGCCCTTGAATTCTGAACATATCTTCCTTGTTAAAAGGGAAAATAATAGATATTAAAGACCATAAGTGCTTAATCAAGGCTTCATTTAAAAAGTCAGAGCAAAATTCCATCTCCATATATTTTATTTACAATTCTAACAACGAAACATGCTATCCATTTTAAATATTCTTTCCTGGTGTATGGGATATAAATATCAACAAGGGATTTATAAGGTTGAAGTCATAGCACTGTAGGATTTAGAGTTGTAAGGAGCCCTAGATATAATTTAAAACTGTAGATTCTCATATTGTAGATGGAAGGGAGGAAAGAAGAAACTGAAGCCAAGAGAAGTTGAATTCTTTAAGATCACATAAATAGGAAAGCTTGGATTCAGCTCCACAGCTTTTAACTCCAAAGCCATTGCTTTTCATATTTTCCCCTTTATGCAATATAATGGAAATTAGAGTGATGCCATGACTTCACTATTTCGTAAAATTTTCATAATTTCATTGCTATCATGATATAAGCTTGACTCAGCCCTGAAATCAAATAATTGGTGGTTGAAGTACTAAACACAAAACATAGTTCACAGTCCATAGTAGAAACATCAGTGACCTAGGTCCAGGGACTCATGAAAGAATACTGGGTTGGGGGCGTGGGGGGCCAGCTAGATGGCACAGTGGATAGAGCACCGGCCCTGGAGTCAGGAGGACCTGAGTTCAAATGCAGCCTCAGACGCTGAACACTTACTGGCTGTGTGACCCTGGGCAAGTCATTTAATCCCAATTGCCTCACAAAACAAAACAAAACAAAACAAAACAAAAGAATACCTAGGCCCATTTACTTCTTTTTTTTTTTTAATGAGGCAATTGGGGTTAAGTGACTTGACCAGGGTCACACAGCTAGTTAAGTGTTCAGTGTCTGAGGCCGGATTTGAACTCAGGTACTCCTGACTCCAGGGCCGGTGCTCTATCCACTGTGCCATCTAGCTGCCCCGCCCATTTACGTCTGATGAGTCAGCTTGGGTTTTGCATTATTAGATATGAGAGAATCTGAGTTTTAGGTGAGAGAAACATTGATGTGACATTATTAATTCTTCTGACAGAAATGTAAGTCTCTTGAACGTAGGGAATACTTTTTACATTTCTATTTCCAGTGCCTGACACAGTTCTGGAATTTCATTTATTTTTATTAATTGTTTGATACAATGAGGAATTGAAAGCATGATTAAAAGGAGAGAACTTTGAAAAGAAAATGAGCAGCTGTCTGAAGCATTTTATGGTGGGAGCCAATACTGAAAGATGTATTTGTTCATGAGAGTCTCTAGACTTTGTCCTCCAAATAGGAAGGATATACTAGATTTTATTCACGGGGGACAGTAGAACAGAGTAATACACTACAGGTAGATCAAATGTGTGGGTAATCTGATTCCATGGAAGACATTCATACTCTGAATTTTTCCAATAGCTCATAAAGGGGATCCTGTGTAATATTAACCTTTATAGTCTCTTTGTAGTCCCTAAGCTTCCTCTAATAACAACAGGGGTCCGGTAGTTTTCAATATAGCTTATGGTGTAACTGTTATGCACAACATGCAACATTTGAGCTTGCTGTCTTCTTGAAATGTACAGGTGCATCTGGAATTAATTCTACTTCTTGGAAACATACCATTTAGATTTCCAAGAGTAGACTTCAACATTCCTCATTCAATTATACCATAAGGATTACCACTAAGCACATGGAAAAGAAATATATCAAGAAAAGTAAGACTTGGACTTTGAAGTGATTTTCTTGTTTGGGAAATCAGTTGCCTTGGATGTCAGACTATAGCTCTTTTACCTTTGTGCTTTTGTTAAAAAAAAAAAAAGGAAAGAAAGGAAGAAAGAAAGAAAGAAAATTTGTCTATGTGTAATTCATATTAGAAGCCTAAAAATTCAAAGAGGACAAATGCTACACAAAAGAAAGACTGCATAAATTCCTTATGCACATGATGGATTTTTAATATTGTGCATGCGTCTTCATCACCCCATGGTGATAATTTGATACTACAGTATTATTTCTGTGCAAATAAGGACTACTGGGGAAGGGGTTTGGGGATAGGTACAATGGAGTTTGGGAAAGAAAGCAACAGCAGAACATGGGGGAGATGGAATAAGGTAATACAGTGGTGACAAACTCAAACAGAAATGGGGGCCACTAAATTGCACATAAGTATCCCTGTGGGCCACATATTGACTTAAAAGCCATTTATTAATATTATCTATATTTATTATATTTTGTCAGATATTTCCCAGTTACATTTTAATCTGCATCAGGCTGCATTAGAGAATATTGTGAACCACATGGTTGACACTTCTGGTGTAGCAGTCCTGGCTCCAGATTTGGAGTCAGAAGACCTAGATTATAATATGAATTATCCTACTTACTACCACTGTGACCTTGGGAAAATCAATGAACATCTCTAGGAGCCAGTCTCATTATCTTTAAATTGGGGATAATAATATGCACTGTCCTCAATTCACTAGGTGTTGTAAGAAAAGTAATTTTTGTCAAGTTTAAAGGGCTATATGGAAGTAAACAGTGTTGTTCTCACCTGTATTTTTCTTTTTTTCCTTTTTGAGTTTGACTTGGTTTCATACAAAGGGAAGGAATATATTACTTTATTAAGAATCAGATTGCTTTTGAATTATAGATCTGGAGCTGGTTTCACAACTTGTTTTTCTTTTTCTTTTTTTCTTTTTTTAAAAATTTTATTTTAATTTTTTTAAGTGAGGCAATTGGGGTTAAGTGACTTGCCCAGGGTCACACAGCTAGTAAGTGTTAAGTGTCTGAGGCCGGATTTGAACTCAGGGACTCCTGACTCCAGGGCCGGTGCTCTATCCACTGCGCTACCTAGCTGCCCCAAACTTGTTTTTCTTAATGTAATACTATTTATTACTAGGCTGGAGTCTGTAAACTATAGATCTATAGCTTTACTTTAACCCCTGGCAAAGTTGTAGAAAACATTAAGGGAATGGTTTATGAGGACTCAGAAAGGAAGGGAATGACCATGTGGAATCATTAAAAAATAAGTAATGTCAGACTAATTTCATTTCCATTATTAACTGAATAATGAGACTGGTTGATCAGATAATTCAAAATCTGTGGATACAGTATACTTAGCTTTAGATTATACTATAATGAAATAGATTTGGGATCATTTGAAAGATTCAACACATCATTAATGGTGGCTCCCCATCACCTCTAGGATCAAGTATAAAATCTGGCATTCTGTGGAAATTTATTTTGATTTGGGGACTCTACCTTTAGGCTAAGACTAGAAAGCCTTAGGCCCTCAGGGTCTCTGCCCCACCCCCTTCAGCTGAGCCAAAAAGCCCCGTGGGCTGTACAAGATGCCAGGTCAGACAGCTGGGGGGAAAAAGCCCCCAGCTCCCTCCGACCTGAGCTGAGGTATCTGAGAGATGCTGGACTCTGGCGTAGCCTGTGCTGAGGCACATGAAGCTGGGAGCACACCCCCCTGCCCCTCCCAGCCGCAGCCCTGACTGGCAGATTAGCTTGGTCTGTGGGGGCGCAGGAAGCCCCGAGATTTGAGTGGAGAGAAAAAAGGTATATATAGACCTGGGAGTTAGAGAGGAGGCTGAGAGAACAGCCATTCAGTGAAACCTGGAGGCAGGATTCCCTCAGTCCAAATACATGCAGTAAGTTTATAGTTTGCTGATAATAGCAGCTATATAGGGCACATCTTTCTCTCCAAAAATAGTCTGGTGTCATGGAAGCACCAGCCCATGAGCCTGGTTTAACTTAATTTTTTTTTTTTATTCTGTCTGATGGCATGGTTAGAATCCATCCACCTGAGGCCTAGCACAATTATTGGATGTCTATTCACCACATGATGTGGTATGGTAACCTTTCCATAACATTTTCAAGTGTCATCATAGACACATTACTAAATTTGGCCTTGATCCAGACATATAATGGTAAAAAGTGTTATTAATTTCATAACTATCTCAATTTTCTATTGCTTATGGATAAAGACATCCTCCAAAAGGAGGGACTCCAATATATTGTATATGTATAAAGTTCAGATTTGTTTTGGACATTTTGAAGAACTTTCACTGCTTTTTGAAGAACTTTCATTATTTAAATTGAACAATTTTGGACAATGCTATACTAAAGACTAGTGAAAGCTCAGCAGTATCCAGAGACAACCAGAGTCCAGTTCCCCTGATGACATCTCAACACCTCTTTTGAAGACAAGATTTAAAAGGACTTTAAATGGACACTTTTGTTTCTTCCTACATACCACATCTGTGATGTGTATTTTCTGCAGAGGTCTTCTCTCTATGGACACTGTCAAAGCACAAGTCCATGAGGGATTGCCCCTCTGGACAATTTTCTTTTCCTGTGTTGTTATTGATATTGTGTCCAAGCATCGGTTATGGTATTTCGTTTTGCTGCTTCATCAAGGAAACACTACGTGTTTCTTTTCGAAGCAAAGGGGGGACTGTGGAAATTTATTTTGATTTGGGGACCCTACCTTTGGGCTGAGATTGGAAAGCCTTAGGCCCTCAGGTTCTCTTCTGTGTGGGAGGGGCTGGTGCCCCTCCTCCTCAACTTCAGCTGAGTCAAAAAGCCCCGTGGGCTGTACAAGATGCCAGGTCAGACAGCTGGGGGAAAAAAAGCACCCAGCTCCCTCCAACCTGAGCAGAGCTTTTGGAAAGATCCCGGATGTCCTGTGCTGAGGCACGAGCTGCTCGAGCACTGCCCCCCCCCCCAACCAGCCGCAGCCCTGGCTAGTGGATTAGCTTGGTCTGTGGGGGCGCAGGAAGCCCCAAGATTTGAGTGGAGATAAAAAAGGTATATATAGACCTGGGAGTTAGACAGCAAGGGTTTGTACAAGGAGACAGGGGGCTGAGAAGAGGTCAAGAGGGCAGCTGACGAGATTAGAAAGGAGAGACAGGGGGACGAGATGAACAGCAACGCAGGACTAGGAGCAAAGGCGGCAGAAGACTGAACAGGAGGCAGCGGAGAGCACAGAAGTGGTCAGTACAGGATATAGGTTGGAAAAAGTGAAGATTAAGAGGAGTTAGAATAAAGTACCTGAGTGCCCTGAGGCGAAAGGCAGCTAAGGCCCTTATTGTATTAAATCAAATTTATAAGAATCCAAGTCATTCCCCAATTGAGAAATGGTCAAAGGATATGAACAGGCAGTTTTCTGATGAAGAAACCAAAGCTATCTATTCCCATATGAAAAAATGCTCTAAATCTCTAATGATTAGAAAGATGCAAATTAAAACAACTCTGAGGTACCACCTGACACCTATCAGATTGGCTAAAATGACAAAAAAGGAAGATAATAAATGTTGGAGAGGCTGTGGGAAAATTGGAACACTAATGCATTGTTGGTGGAGCTGTGAGCTGATCCAACCATTCTGGAGAGCAATTTGGAATTATGCCCAAAGGGCAATAAAGCTGTGCATACCCTTTGACCCAGCAATTCCACTTTTAGGTCTTTTGCCCAAAGAAATCATGGAAGGGGGAAAGGGACCCACATGTACAAAAATATTTATAGCTGCCCTTTATGTGGTAGCAAGGAATTGGAAGTTGAGGGGGTGCCCATCCATTGGGGAATGGCTGGACAAGTTGTGGTATATGAATACAATGGAATACTATTGTGCTGTAAGAAATGATGAGCAGGAAGAGTTCAGAGAAACCTGGAGGGTCTTACGTGAGCTGATGATGAGTGAGATGAGCAGAACCAGAAGAACATTGTACACAGTATCATCAACATTGAGTGTTGACCTACTGTGATGGACTATATTCTTCTCACCAATGCAATGGTACAGAAGAGTTCCAGGGAACTCATGATAGAAGAGGATCTCCAAATCCAAGAAAAAAAAAAGAAAGAAAGAACTGTGGAGTATAGATGCTGATTGAACCATATTATTTCTTTTGTTTTGGGTGCTGTTGTTGTTTTTTTTTCTATTTTGAGGTTTTGCATCACTGCTCTGATTTTTTCTCTTGTTAACAGGATTAATGCAGAAATAGGATTAATGTTATTATGTGTATATATATGTGTGTGTATATATCTATATCTATATGTATATGTATAGAGATATATAGATATAACCTATATCAGATTACCTGCTGTGTAGGGGAGGGGGGAGGGAGGGGAGGGAGGGAGAAAAATCTGAAATTGTAAAGCTTGTATAAACAAAAGTTGAGAACTATCTTTACATGTAACAGAAAAAATAAAATACCTTATACATTAAAAAAAAAAAAGTTTGAAGCGCACCAGGTGGGAAAGAGACCACAGGAAAGCAGTCAGGTTGTACATTTTATTTCCCTGTATTCTTAATTTAAACAGTATCTCATAAATAAACTCTGCTTTGATTATTTGGTTAAGAGGCTTCTTAATATTTGGCTTATCAATTTGGGAGCAGTGTGGTGGAATTTTATATAAGGCCCATATTAAATTAAACGCAGTCAGATAGCCAAGTAGTCAAAAGTCCCCAGATTAGTCCTCCAGTCAGCATTAGCCCCTTAAATTAGGCTAGTCAATTCAAAATATTTTTACATTTTAATGGTGACCACGAAGGGACTTGTGGACCAATTATAATTTCTCTAAACTTATCATTTTTCATATAATTATAATTTTTCATAAACCCCAAATTATATAATTTTCCAGATTAGATGTACTTATTAATAATTATATATTTTTTACAATTCAAAACTCTTCATAAACTCTCTGAACCTCTCTACCCCCAGAGATATACCTCAAACCTTACACCTCACCATGGTACTCTGAAATCCAGTGACATTTGGTCCCCTGGTTGTTCCTTGAACAACATAATCCCTTTCCCAACTTTGGCCATTTTCAGTGGTTGTCTCTCATGCCTGGAATACTCTCCCATCTCATTTCTGCCTCCTGGTTTCCTTGACAGCCTTCAAGTCCCAACCAAAATCCTGCTTTTTATAGGAAGCTTTTCCTGGTCCTTCTTTTTTTTTTTTTTTTTTGGCAGGGTGATGAGGGTTAAGTGACTTGCCCAGGGTCACACAGCTAAGTAAGTGTCAGGTGTCTAAGGTCAGATTTTGAAATCAGGTCCTCCTGAATCCAGGGCTGGTGCTTTATCCACTGCACCACCTAGCTGCCCTCAAATAATTATTAATAATGAAGTTGTGGGGGGAGCCCTTTTTCTTCCCTCCTCCCCACATTTTAGAGAGGTAAATTTTTGTGTTTTTTGTGTTTTTTTTTGCGGGGCAATGAGGCTTAAGTGACTTGCCCAGAGTCGCACAGCTAAGTAAGTTTCAGGTGTCTAAGGTCGGATTTTGAAATCAGGTACTCCTGAATCCAGGGCTGGTGCTTTATCCACTAAACCACCTAGCTGCGCCCCCCCCCCCCCAGCCATGGTCCTTCTTAGTTCTAGTGCCTTCTTTCTGTTTATCTTGTATATAGCTTGTTGGAACATAGTTGATTGCATGTAGTCTCCCTCATTAGAATTTGAGTTATGGGGCAGCTAGGTGGGGTAGTGGATAGAGCACCAGCCCTGGAGTCAGGAGTACCTGAGTTCAAATCTGGTCTCAGACACTTGACACTTACTAGCTGTGTGACCCTGGGCAAGTCACTTAACCCCAATTGCCTCACCAAAAAACAAAAAAAAGAATTTGAGTTACTTGAGAACAAGGACTTCTTTTACCTTTCCCTGTATCCCCAGCACTTTAGTTCAGTGCCTGGCAAAGAGCAAGTGTCTAATCAATATTTATTGATTGAATGACTTAGAAGAAGTTCTCTGGTAGACAGTTCCAGAAATGTCTTTAGGTCCTCCTATATCCAAGGCCAGTGCTTTATCCACTGTGCCACCTAGCTGCCCCCATTTAACATTTTCATCAATAATTTGGTATAACTTTTAGATGACAAATTTTAGGGGCATTATAGTGCTATATGAAGAATATCAAATTTAGAATCATGAGGAACCTCTGTATGAATCTTGTCTCTGGAACGTACTAATGGTATGATCATGAAAAAATTACTTTCTCTTCTCTGAGTTTTAGTGTTTCTAAATGTAAAAAAGACATAACAAAATCTGTAATGCTCATATAAAAGGTTTATGGTGATATTCAAATGAGACACCATTTATAAATTTTTAAGAAAACCTTAAAGCTGGATGTAAATGACAGTTATTATTATTGTCCCACTAGCATATGACACAAAGCTTGGAGGTATGGCTAAGACACTGGGTGACATATTTTGGATCCCAAATCATCTTGACAGCCTAGAAGAATAGACTGTAATAGAGAAGAAGAAAATTTAATAAAGATAAGTACAAAGTTCTACACTTCATAAATGCAAGATGGGGAGGAGAGATATGTGTCAACAGTATGACATGGCATCCAAAAAAGTTAATATGATGGGAGATGTATAAAGAGATAATGGAACCAATATGTTATGATCTGATCAGATCGTATTTTAATATCGTGTTCAACTCTGGGCAATACATTTTAGAGAAGACACAGACAGCTGGAATTGTGTGTAGAAGAGGGCAAATAGGAAGAGGAGCAGACTGGACCCAAGAATTAGGTGAAATAACTGGGAATTATTTCTCATGGAGAAGATTGTGTGTGTGTGTGTGTGTGTGTGTGTGTGTGAACTTGACTTTGCCTTTAAATATCCGAATTAATTTGGAAATATTTGATTGCTTCTTCTTAACCACAGAGGGCAAGACCACTGGGAAATTCACATGATAACTCAAGTTTAGCACGTCCAAAACAGAGTTCATTAGTGATGTTAAGATCTTTCTCCTATAGTTCTTCTGTATATTCTTATTACCTCTTCTTAATCTTTTGCACTTCTGTGTCCCTACCATTTTTGCCTTTTATTATGCATATTTTTGCATAATAAATTGATATATCTAATTTTCTTGAAGAGATCTCTTGTCTTTTCCATTTGATTATTTTCTTCTATTTCTTTCCATTACTCATTTAAGAAAACTTTCTTTCTCCTTGCTATTCTCTGTAATTCTCCTTTCAATTGAGTATATCTTTCCCTTTCTCCTTTCCCTTTTGCTTCCCTTCTTTTATCACCTATTTGTAAAGACTCATCAGACACCCATTGTACTTTCTTGCTCTTTTTTTCCTGTGGGAAGTTTTTTTGTTGCTGTCTCCTATACAGTTTTACAAACCTCTGTCCATAGTCATTCAGGCATTCTACCAGATCTAATCCCTTGTATCTATTCATCACTTCCACTTCATATTCATAGAGGATGTTATTTAGGCTATACCTATATGGTCTTTCCCTACTTTCTCCAATATAAGTCTTAATTTTGCAATAAGAGGCTCATGATCTGAAACCACAATTGGCTCTGGGTCTTGTTTTAACTGCCTATAGAGCTTCTCCACCTATGTCTGCAAAATATAGAATTAATTTGATTTTGATATTGGCCATCTGGTGATATAAATGTGTAGTCACTTTTCGGGTTATTGAAAAAGGGTTTTTGTTATGACAAGTGAGTTATCTTGACAAAACTCTTTTTGTCTCTGCCCTGCTTCATTTTGTACTACAAGGCCAAACTTGCCTGTTATTCCAAATATTTTTTGATTTCCTACTTTAGCATTCTAATTCCAGATGATGAATGTAACATCTTTTTTTGGTGTTATTTCTAGAAGATGTTATAGGTCTTTACAGACTGAGCAATTTTTGCTTCTTGGTATCAGTGGTTGGAGAATAGACATATTACTATGATGTTGAATGGTTTGCCTTGGATTCAAACAGTTATCATTCTGCCATTTTTGAGATTATGCTCCAGTACTGCTTTTCTCACACTTTTCTTGACTGTGAAGGC